>NW_028275967.1:0-220612 GCF_052056855.1 Sturnus vulgaris
TCCTCCGGTCTTCGGGCCTTGCGAAGCCCTGTGTACTGCGAGCGCTGCTACTCGCAGCTGAGAAGGACCGTGGAGCTAGCGGCGAATTCGGAGAGCTCTTCGCTGCACTGCGCCGCTCGCAAGCGGCTTCGTTCTTCGCCTTTTGCCGTCCGGCGAGAGCTGAACTCCAGCGGTCCAGTTGCAGCTCTGCCCAACAGCGTGTTCTCAGTTCTGCGGGCAAGCACGCCCTCTTGCCTTGGCCCCGAGTGCAAAGTCCCGAGCGAGCACTCGACTCAGTGCAATGCACCCGGAAGGACGCTCTCGCTCGTCTTTCAAGGAGCGATTCCTAACAGCGGAAGCAGCAGAGGCACAAACTGCATGACGAGAAGGGACAACGTAGAACACGTCTCTGTCCTGGCGCATTTTCGTGTGCGATACTTCCCTCCGGGTCTTCGGGCCTTGCGAAGCCCTGTGTACTGCGAGCGCTGCTACTCGCAGCTGAGAAGGACCGTGGAGCTAGCGGCGAATTCGGAGAGCTCTTCGCTGCACTGCGCCGCTCGCAAGCGGCTTCGTTCTTCGCCTTCTGCCGTCCGGCGAGAGCTGAACTCCAGCGGTCAGTTGCAGCTCTGCCCAACAGCGTGTTCTCAGTTCTGCGGGCAAGCACGCCCTCTTGCCTTGGCCCGAGAGCAAAGTCCCGAGCGAGCACTCGACTCAGTGCAATGCACCCGGAAGGACGCTCTCGCTCGTCTTTCAAGGAGCGATTCCTAACAGCAGAAGCAGCAGAGGCACAAACTGCATGACGAGAAGGGACAACGTAGAACACGTCTCTGTCCTGGCGCATTTTCGTGTGCGATACTTCCCTCCGGGTCTTCGGGCCTTGCGAAGCCCTGTGTACTGCGAGCGCTGCTACTCGCAGCTGAGAAGGACCGTGGAGCTAGCGGCGAATTCGGAGAGCTCTTCGCTGCACTGCGCCGCTCGCAAGCGGCTTCGTTCTTCGCCTTCTGCCGTCCGGCGAGAGCTGAACTCCAGCGGTCAGTTGCAGCTCTGCCCAACAGCGTGTTCTCAGTTCTGCGGGCAAGCACGCCCTCTTGCCTTGGCCCCGAGAGCAAAGTCCCGAGCGAGCACTCGACTCAGTGCAATGCACCCGGAAGGACGCTCTCGCTCGTCTTTCAAGGAGCGATTCCTAACAGCAGAAGCAGCAGAGGCACAAACTGCATGACGAGAAGGGACAACGTAGAACACGTCTCTGTCCTGGCACATTTTCGTGTGCGATACTTCCCTCCGGGTCTTCGGTCCTTGCGAAGCCCTGTGTACTGCGAGCGCTGCTACTCGCAGCTGAGAAGGACCGTGGAGCTAGCGGCGAATTCGGAGAGCTCTTCGCTGCACTGCGCCGCTCGCAAGCGGCTTCGTTCTTCGCCTTCTGCCGTCCGGCGAGAGCTGAACTCCAGCGGTCAGTTGCAGCTCTGCCCAACAGCGTGTTCTCAGTTCTGCGGGCAAGCACGCCCTCTTGCCTTGGCCCCGAGAGCAAAGTCCCGAGCGAGCACTCGACTCAGTGCAATGCACCCGGAAGGACGCTCTCGCTCGTCTTTCAAGGAGCGATTCCTAACAGCAGAAGCAGCAGAGGCACAAACTGCATGACGAGAAGGGACAACGTAGAACACGTCTCTGTCCTGGCACATTTTCGTGTGCGATACTTCCCTCCGGGTCTTCGGTCCTTGCGAAGCCCTGTGTACTGCGAGCGCTGCTACTCGCAGCTGAGAAGGACCGTGGAGCTAGCGGCGAATTCGGAGAGCTCTTCGCTGCACTGCGCCGCTCGCAAGCGGCTTCGTTCTTCGCCTTCTGCCGTCCGGCGAGAGCTGAACTCCAGCGGTCAGTTGCAGCTCTGCCCAACAGCGTGTTCTCAGTTCTGCGGGCAAGCACGCCCTCTTGCCTTGGCCCCGAGAGCAAAGTCCCGAGCGGGCACTCGACTCAGTGCAATGCACCCGGAAGGACGCTCTCGCTCGTCTTTCAAGGAGCGATTCCTAACAGCAGAAGCAGCAGAGGCACAAACTGCACGACGAGAAGGGACAACGTAGAACACGTCTCTGTCCTGGCACATTTTCGTGTGCGATACTTCCCTCCGGGTCTTCGGGCCTTGCGAAGCCCTGTGTACTGCGAGCGCTGCTACTCGCAGCTGAGAAGGACCGTGGAGCTAGCGGCGAATTCGGAGAGTTCTTCGCTGCACTGCGCCGCTCGCAAGCGGCTTCGTTCTTCGCCTTCTGCCGTCCGGCGAGAGCTGAACTCCAGCGGTCAGTTGCAGCTCTGCCCAACAGCGTGTTCTCAGTTCTGCGGGCAAGCACGCCCTCTTGCCTTGGCCCCGAGAGCAAAGTCCCGAGCGAGCACTCGACTCAGTGCAATGCACCCGGAAGGACGCTCTCGCTCGTCTTTCAAGGAGCGATTCCTAACAGCAGAAGCAGCAGAGGCACAAACTGCACGACGAGAAGGGACAACGTAGAACACGTCTCTGTCCTGGCACATTTCCGTGTGCGATACTTCCCTCCGGGTCTTCGGGCCTTGCGAAGCTCTGTGTACTGCGAGCGCTGCTACTCGCAGCTGAGAAGGACCGTGGAGCTAGCGGCGAATTCGGAGAGCTCTTCGCTGCACTGCGCCGCTCGCAAGCGGCTTCGTTCTTCGCCTTCTGCCGTCCGGCGAGAGCTGAACTCCAGCGGTCAGTTGCAGCTCTGCCCAACAGCGTGTTCTCAGTTCTGCGGGCAAGCACGCCCTCTTGCCTTGGCCCCGAGAGCAAAGTCCCGAGCGAGCACTCGACTCAGTGCAATGCACCCGGAAGGACGCTCTCGCTCGTCTTTCAAGGAGCGATTCCTAACAGCAGAAGCAGCAGAGGCACAAACTGCATGACGAGAAGGGACAACGTAGAACACGTCTCTGTCCAGGTACATTTCCGTGTGCCATACTTCCCTCCGGGTCTTCGGGCCTTGCGAAGCTCTGTGTACTGCGAGCGCTGCTACTCGCAGCTGAGAAGGACCGTGGAGCTAGCGGCGAATTCGGAGAGCTCTTCGCTGCACTGCGCCGCTCGCAAGCGGCTTCGTTCTTCGCCTTCTGCCGTCCGGCGAGAGCTGAACTCCAGCGGTCAGTTGCAGCTCTGCCCAACAGCGTGTTCTCAGTTCTGCGGGCAAGCACGCCCTCTTGCCTTGGCCCCGAGAGCAAAGTCCCGAGCGAGCACTCGACTCAGTGCAATGCACCCGGAAGGACGCTCTCGCTCGTCTTTCAAGGAGCGATTCCTAACAGCAGAAGCAGCAGAGGCACAAACTGCACGACGAGAAGGGACAACGTAGAACACGTCTCTGTCCTGGCACATTTTCGTGTGCGATACTTCCCTCCGGGTCTTCGGGCCTTGCGAAGCCCTGTGTACTGCGAGCGCTGCTACTCGCAGCTGAGAAGGACCGTGGAGCTAGCGGCGAATTCGGAGAGCTCTTCGCTGCACTGCGCCGCTCGCAAGCGGCTTCGTTCTTCGCCTTCTGCCGTCCGGCGAGAGCTGAACTCCAGCGGTCAGTTGCAGCTCTGCCCAACAGCGTGTTCTCAGTTCTGCGGGCAAGCACGCCCTCTTGCCTTGGCCCCGAGAGCAAAGTCCCGAGCGAGCACTCGACTCAGTGCAATGCACCCGGAAGGACGCTCTCGCTCGTCTTTCAAGGAGCGATTCCTAACAGCAGAAGCAGCAGAGGCACAAACTGCATGACGAGAAGGGACAACGTAGAACACGTCTCTGTCCTGGCACATTTCCGTGTGCCATACTTCCCTCCGGGTCATCGGGCCTTGCGAAGCTCTGTGTACTGCGAGCGCTGCTACTCGCAGCTGAGAAGGACCGTGGAGCTAGCGGCGAATTCGGAGAGCTCTTCGCTGCACTGCGCCGCTCGCAAGCGGCTTCGTTCTTCGCCTTCTGCCGTCCGGCGAGAGCTGAACTCCAGCGGTCAGTTGCAGCTCTGCCCAACAGCGTGTTCTCAGTTCTGCGGGCAAGCACGCCCTCTTGCCTTGGCCCCGAGTGCAAAGTCCCGAGCGAGCACTCGACTCAGTGCAATGCACCCGGAAGGACGCTCTCGCTCGTCTTTCAAGGAGCGATTACCTACAGCAGAAGCAGCAGAGGCACAAACTGCATGACGAGAAGGGACAACGTAGAACACGTCTCTGTCCTGGCACATTTTCGTGTGCGATACTTCCCTCCGGGTCTTCGGGCCTTGCGAAGCCCTGTGTACTGCGAGCGCTGCTACACGCAGCTGAGAAGGACCGTGGAGCTAGCGGCGAATTCGGAGAGCTCTTCGCTGCACTGCGCCGCTCGCAAGCGGCTTCGTTCTTCGCCTTCTGCCGTCCGGCGAGAGCTGAACTCCAGCGGTCAGTTGCAGCTCTGCCCAACAGCGTGTTCTCAGTTCTGCGGGCAAGCACGCCCTCTTGCCTTGGCCCCGAGAGCAAAGCCCCGAGCGAGCACTCGACTCAGTGCAATGCACCCGGAAGGACGCTCTCGCTCGCCTTTCAAGGAGCGATTCCTAACAGCAGAAGCAGCAGAGGCACAAACTGCATGACGAGAAGGGACAACGTAGAACACGTCTCTGTCCTGGCACATTTGCGTGTGCGATACGTCCCTCCGGGTCTTCGGGCCTTGCGAAGCTCTGTGTACTGCGAGCGCTGCTACTCGCAGCTGAGAAGGACCGTGGAGCTAGCGGCGAATTCGGAGAGCTCTTCGCTGCACTGCGCCGCTCGCAAGCGGCTTCGTTCTTCGCCTTCTGCCGTCCGGCGAGAGCTGAACTCCAGCGGTCAGTTGCAGCTCTGCCCAACAGCGTGTTCTCAGTTCTGCGGGCAAGCACGCCCTCTTGCCTTGGCCCCGAGAGCAAAGTCCCGAGCGAGCACTCGACTCAGTGCAATGCACCCGGAAGGACGCTCTCGCTCGTCTTTCAAGGAGCGATTCCTAACAGCAGAAGCAGCAGAGGCACAAACTGCATGACGAGAAGGGACAACGTAGAACACGTCTCTGTCCTGGCACATTTTCGTGTGCGATACTTCCCTCCGGGTCTTCGGGCCTTGCGAAGCCCTGTGTACTGCGAGCGCTGCTACTCGCAGCTGAGAAGGACCGTGGAGCTAGCGGCGAATTCGGAGAGCTCTTCGCTGCACTGCGCCGCTCGCAAGCGGCTTCGTTCTTCGCCTTCTGCCGTCCGGCGAGAGCTGAACTCCAGCGGTCAGTTGCAGCTCTGCCCAACAGCGTGTTCTCAGTTCTGCGGGCAAGCACGCCCTCTTGCCTTGGCCCCGAGAGCAAAGTCCCGAGCGAGCACTCGACTCAGTGCAATGCACCCGGAAGGACGCTCTCGCTCGTCTTTCAAGGAGCGATTCCTAACAGCAGAAGCAGCAGAGGCACAAACTGCATGACGAGAAGGGACAACGTAGAACACGTCTCTGTCCAGGTACATTTCCGTGTGCCATACTTCCCTCCGGGTCTTCGGGCCTTGCGAAGCTCTGTGTACTGCGAGCGCTGCTACTCGCAGCTGAGAAGGACCGTGGAGCTAGCGGCGAATTCGGAGAGCTCTTCGCTGCACTGCGCCGCTCGCAAGCGGCTTCGTTCTTCGCCTTCTGCCGTCCGGCGAGAGCTGAACTCCAGCGGTCAGTTGCAGCTCTGCCCAACAGCGTGTTCTCAGTTCTGCGGGCAAGCACGCCCTCTTGCCTTGGCCCCGAGAGCAAAGTCCCGAGCGAGCACTCGACTCAGTGCAATGCACCCGGAAGGACGCTCTCGCTCGTCTTTCAAGGAGCGATTCCTAACAGCAGAAGCAGCAGAGGCACAAACTGCATGACGAGAAGGGACAACGTAGAACACGTCTCTGTCCTGGCACATTTCCGTGTGCCATACTTCCCTCCGGGTCTTCGGGCCTTGCGAAGCTCTGTGTACTGCGAGCGCTGCTACTCGCAGCTGAGAAGGACCGTGGAGCTAGCGGCGAATTCGGAGAGCTCTTCGCTGCACTGCGCCGCTCGCAAGCGGCTTCGTTCTTCGCCTTCTGCCGTCCGGCGAGAGCTGAACTCCAGCGGTCAGTTGCAGCTCTGCCCAACAGCGTGTTCTCAGTTCTGCGGGCAAGCACGCCCTCTTGCCTTGGCCCCGAGTGCAAAGTCCCGAGCGAGCACTCGACTCAGTGCAATGCACCCGGAAGGACGCTCTCGCTCGTCTTTCAAGGAGCGATTCCTAACAGCAGAAGCAGCAGAGGCACAAACTGCATGACGAGAAGGGACAACGTAGAACACGTCTCTGTCCTGGCACATTTCCGTGTGCCATACTTCCCTCCGGGTCTTCGGGCCTTGCGAAGCTCTGTGTACTGCGAGCGCTGCTACTCGCAGCTGAGAAGGACCGTGGAGCTAGCGGCGAATTCGGAGAGCTCTTCGCTGCACTGCGCCGCTCGCAAGCGGCTTCGTTCTTCGCCTTCTGCCGTCCGGCGAGAGCTGAACTCCAGCGGTCAGTTGCAGCTCTGCCCAACAGCGTGTTCTCAGTTCTGCGGGCAAGCACGCCCTCTTGCCTTGGCCCCGAGTGCAAAGTCCCGAGCGAGCACTCGACTCAGTGCAATGCACCCGGAAGGACGCTCTCGCTCGTCTTTCAAGGAGCGATTCCTAACAGCAGAAGCAGCAGAGGCACAAACTGCATGACGAGAAGGGACAACGTAGAACACGTCTCTGTCCTGGCACATTTTCGTGTGCGATACTTCCCTCCGGGTCTTCGGGCCTTGCGAAGCCCTGTGTACTGCGAGCGCTGCTACTCGCAGCTGAGAAGGACCGTGGAGCTAGCGGCGAATTCGGAGAGCTCTTCGCTGCACTGCGCCGCTCGCGAGCGGCTTCGTTCTTCGCCTTCTGCCGTCCGGCGAGAGCTGAACTCCAGCGGTCAGTTGCAGCTCTGCCCAACAGCGTGTTCTCAGTTCTGCGGGCAAGCACGCCCTCTTGCCTTGGCCCCGAGTGCAAAGTCCCGAGCGAGCACTCGACTCAGTGCAATGCACCCGGAAGGACGCTCTCGCTCGCCTTTCAAGGAGCGATTCCTAACAGCAGAAGCAGCAGAGGCACAAACTGCACGACGAGAAGGGACAACGTAGAACACGTCTCTGTCCTGGCACATTTTCGTGTGCGATACTTCCCTCCGGGTCTTCGGGCCTTGCGAAGCCCTGTGTACTGCGAGCGCTGCTACTCGCAGCTGAGAAGGACCGTGGAGCTAGCGGCGAATTCGGAGAGCTCTTCGCTGCACTGCGCCGCTCGCGAGCGGCTTCGTTCTTCGCCTTCTGCCGTCCGGCGAGAGCTGAACTCCAGCGGTCAGTTGCAGCTCTGCCCAACAGCGTGTTCTCAGTTCTGCGGGCAAGCACGCCCTCTTGCTTGGCCCCGAGTGCAAAGTCCCGAGCGAGCACTCGACTCAGTGCAATGCACCCGGAAGGACGCTCTCGCTCGCCTTTCAAGGAGCGATTCCTAACAGCAGAAGCAGCAGAGGCACAAACTGCACGACGAGAAGGGACAACGTAGAACACGTCTCTGTCCTGGCACATTTTCGTGTGCGATACTTCCCTCCGGGTCTTCGGGCCTTGCGAAGCCCTGTGTACTGCGAGCGCTGCTACTCGCAGCTGAGAAGGACCGTGGAGCTAGCGGCGAATTCGGAGAGCTCTTCGCTGCACTGCGCCGCTCGCGAGCGGCTTCGTTCTTCGCCTTCTGCCGTCCGGCGAGAGCTGAACTCCAGCGGTCAGTTGCAGCTCTGCCCAACAGCGTGTTCTCAGTTCTGCGGGCAAGCACGCCCTCTTGCCTTGGCCCCGAGAGCAAAGTCCCGAGCGAGCACTCGACTCAGTGCAATGCACCCGGAAGGACGCTCTCGCTCGTCTTTCAAGGAGCGATTCCTAACAGCAGAAGCAGCAGAGGCACAAACTGCATGACGAGAAGGGACAACGTAGAACACGTCTCTGTCCTGGCACATTTCCGTGTGCCATACTTCCCTCCGGGTCATCGGGCCTTGCGAAGCTCTGTGTAGTGCGAGCGCTGCTACTCGCAGCTGAGAAGGACCGTGGAGCTAGCGGCGAATTCGGAGAGCTCTTCGCTGCACTGCGCCGCTCGCAAGCGGCTTCGTTCTTCGCCTTCTGCCGTCCGGCGAGAGCTGAACTCCAGCGGTCAGTTGCAGCTCTGCCCAACAGCGTGTTCTCAGCTCTGCGGGCAAGCACGCCCTCTTGCCTTGGCCCCGAGTGCAAAGTCCCGAGCGAGCACTCGACTCAGTGCAATGCACCCGGAAGGACTCTCTCGCTCGCCTTTCAAGGAGCGATTCCTAACAGCAGAAGCAGCAGAGGCACAAACTGCATGACGAGAAGGGACAACGTAGAACACGTCTCTGTCCTGGCACATTTTCGTGTGCGATACTTCCCTCCGGGTCTTCGGGCCTTGCGAAGCCCTGTGTACTGCGAGCGCTGCTACTCGCAGCTGAGAAGGACCGTGGAGCTAGCGGCGAATTCGGAGAGCTCTTCGCTGCACTGCGCCGCTCGCAAGCGGCTTCGTTCTTCGCCTTCTGCCGTCCGGCGAGAGCTGAACTCCAGCGGTCAGTTGCAGCTCTGCCCAACAGCGTGTTCTCAGTTCTGCGGGCAAGCACGCCCTCTTGCCTTGGCCCCGAGAGCAAAGTCCCGAGCGAGCACTCGACTCAGTGCAATGCACCCGGAAGGACGCTCTCGCTCGTCTTTCAAGGAGCGATTCCTAACAGCAGAAGCAGCAGAGGCACAAACTGCATGACGAGAGGGGACAACGTAGAACACGTCTCTGTCCTGGCACATTTCCGTGTGCCATACTTCCCTCCGGGTCTTCGGGCCTTGCGAAGCTCTGTGTACTGCGAGCGCTGCTACTCGCAGCTGAGAAGGACCGTGGAGCTAGCGGCGAATTCGGAGAGCTCTTCGCTGCACTGCGCCGCTCGCAAGCGGCTTCGTTCTTCGCCTTCTGCCGTCCGGCGAGAGCTGAACTCCAGCGGTCAGTTGCAGCTCTGCCCAACAGCGTGTTCTCAGCTCTGCGGGCAAGCACGCCCTCTTGCCTTGGCCCCGAGAGCAAAGTCCCGAGCGAGCACTCGACTCAGTGCAATGCACCCGGAAGGACGCTCTCGCTCGCCTTTCAAGGAGCGATTCCTAACAGCAGAAGCAGCAGAGGCACAAACTGCATGACGAGAGGGGACAACGTAGAACACGTCTCTGTCCTGGCGCATTTTCGTGTGCGATACTTCCCTCCGGGGCTTCGGGCCTTGCGAAGCCCTGTGTACTGCGAGCGCTGCTACTCGCAGCTGAGAAGGACCGTGGAGCTAGCGGCGAATTCGGAGAGCTCTTCGCTGCACTGCGCCGCTCGCAAGCGGCTTCGTTCTTCGCCTTCTGCCGTCCGGCGAGAGCTGAACTCCAGCGGTCAGTTGCAGCTCTGCCCAACAGCGTGTTCTCAGTTCTGCGGGCAAGCACGCCCTCTTGCCTTGGCCCCGAGAGCAAAGTCCCGAGCGAGCACTCGACTCAGTGCAATGCACCCGGAAGGACGCTCTCGCTCGCCTTTCAAGGAGCGATTCCTAACAGCAGAAGCAGCAGAGGCACAAACTGCATGACGAGAAGGGACAACGTAGAACACGTCTCTGTCCTGGCGCATTTTCGTGTGCGATACTTCCCTCCGGGGCTTCGGGCCTTGCGAAGCCCTGTGTACTGCGAGCGCTGCTACTCGCAGCTGAGAAGGACCGTGGAGCTAGCGGCGAATTCGGAGAGCTCTTCGCTGCACTGCGCCGCTCGCAAGCGGCTTCGTTCTTCGCCTTCTGCCGTCCGGCGAGAGCTGAACTCCAGCGGTCAGTTGCAGCTCTGCCCAACAGCGTGTTCTCAGTTCTGCGGGCAAGCACGCCCTCTTGCCTTGGCCCCGAGAGCAAAGTCCCGAGCGAGCACTCGACTCAGTGCAATGCACCCGGAAGGACGCTCTCGCTCGTCTTTCAAGGAGCGATTCCTAACAGCAGAAGCAGCAGAGGCACAAACTGCATGACGAGAAGGGACAACGTAGAACACGTCTCTGTCCTGGCACATTTTCGTGTGCGAAACTTCCCTCCGGGTCTTCGGGCCTTGCGAAGCCCTGTGTACTGCGAGCGCTGCTACTCGCAGCTGAGAAGGACCGTGGAGCTAGCGGCGAATTCGGAGAGCTCTTCGCTGCACTGCGCCGCTCGCAAGCGGCTTCGTTCTTCGCCTTCTGCCGTCCGGCGAGAGCTGAACTCCAGCGGTCAGTTGCAGCTCTGCCCAACAGCGTGTTCTCAGTTCTGCGGGCAAGCACGCCCTCTTGCCTTGGCCCCGAGAGCAAAGTCCCGAGCGAGCACTCGACTCAGTGCAATGCACCCGGAAGGACGCTCTCGCTCGCCTTTCAAGGAGCGATTCCTAACAGCAGAAGCAGCAGAGGCACAAACTGCATGACGAGAAGGGACAACGTAGAACACGTCTCTGTCCTGGCACATTTCCGTGTGCCATACTTCCCTCCGGGTCTTCGGGCCTTGCGAAGCTCTGTGTACTGCGAGCGCTGCTACTCGCAGCTGAGAAGGACCGTGGAGCTAGCGGCGAATTCGGAGAGCTCTTCGCTGCACTGCGCCGCTCGCAAGCGGCTTCGTTCTTCGCCTTCTGCCGTCCGGCGAGAGCTGAACTCCAGCGGTCAGTTGCAGCTCTGCCCAACAGCGTGTTCTCAGTTCTGCGGGCAAGCACGCCCTCTTGCCTTGGCCCCGAGAGCAAAGTCCCGAGCGAGCACTCGACTCAGTGCAATGCACCCGGAAGGACGCTCTCGCTCGTCTTTCAAGGAGCGATTACCTACAGCAAAAGCAGCAGAGGCACAAACTGCATGACGAGAAGGGACAACGTAGAACACGTCTCTGTCCTGGCACATTTTCGTGTGCCATACTTCCCTCCGGGTCTTCGGGCCTTGCGAAGCTCTGTGTACTGCGAGCGCTGCTACTCGCAGCTGAGAAGGACCGTGGAGCTAGCGGCGAATTCGGAGAGCTCTTCGCTGCACTGCGCCGCTCGCAAGCGGCTTCGTTCTTCGCCTTCTGCCGTCCGGCGAGAGCTGAACTCCAGCGGTCAGTTGCAGCTCTGCCCAACAGCGTGTTCTCAGTTCTGCGGGCAAGCACGCCCTCTTGCCTTGGCCCCGAGTGCAAAGTCCCGAGCGAGCACTCGACTCAGTGCAATGCACCCGGAAGGACGCTCTCGCTCGTCTTTCAAGGAGCGATTCCTAACAGCAGAAGCAGCAGAGGCACAAACTGCATGACGAGAAGGGACAACGTAGAACACGTCTCTGTCCTGGCGCATTTTCGTGTGCGATACTTCCCTCCGGGTCTTCGGGCCTTGCGAAGCTCTGTGTACTGCGAGCGCTGCTACTCGCAGCTGAGAAGGACCGTGGAGCTAGCGGCGAATTCGGAGAGTTCTTCGCTGCACTGCGCCGCTCGCAAGCGGCTTCGTTTTCGCCTTCTGCCGTCCGGCGAGAGCTGAACTCCAGCGGTCAGTTGCAGCTCTGCCCAACAGCGTGTTCTCAGTTCTGCGGGCAAGCACGCCCTCTTGCCTTGGCCCCGAGTGCAAAGTCCCGAGCGAGCACTCGACTCAGTGCAATGCACCCGGAAGGACGCTCTCGCTCGTCTTTCAAGGAGCGATTCCTAACAGCGGAAGCAGCAGAGGCACAAACTGCATGACGAGAAGGGACAACGTAGAACACGTCTCTGTCCTGGCACATTTCCGTGTGCCATACTTCCCTCCGGGTCTTCGGGCCTTGCGAAGCCCTGTGTACTGCGAGCGCTGCTACTCGCAGCTGAGAAGGACCGTGGAGCTAGCGGCGAATTCGGAGAGCTCTTCGCTGCACTGCGCCGCTCGCAAGCGGCTTCGTTCTTCGCCTTTTGCCGTCCGGCGAGAGCTGAACTCCAGCGGTCAGTTGCAGCTCTGCCCAACAGCGTGTTCTCAGTTCTGCGGGCAAGCACGCCCTCTTGCCTTGGCCCCGAGTGCAAAGTCCCGAGCGAGCACTCGACTCAGTGCAATGCACCCGGAAGGACGCTCTCGCTCGTCTTTCAAGGAGCGATTCCTAACAGCGGAAGCAGCAGAGGCACAAACTGCATGACGAGAAGGGACAACGTAGAACACGTCTCTGTCCTGGCGCATTTTCGTGTGCGATACTTCCCTCCGGGTCTTCGGGCCTTGCGAAGCCCTGTGTACTGCGAGCGCTGCTACTCGCAGCTGAGAAGGACCGTGGAGCTAGCGGCGAATTCGGAGAGCTCTTCGCTGCACTGCGCCGCTCGCAAGCGGCTTCGTTCTTCGCCTTTTGCCGTCCGGCGAGAGCTGAACTCCAGCGGTCAGTTGCAGCTCTGCCCAACAGCGTGTTCTCAGTTCTGCGGGCAAGCACGCCCTCTTGCCTTGGCCCCGAGTGCAAAGTCCCGAGCGAGCACTCGACTCAGTGCAATGCACCCGGAAGGACGCTCTCGCTCGTCTTTCAAGGAGCGATTCCTAACAGCGGAAGCAGCAGAGGCACAAACTGCATGACGAGAAGGGACAACGTAGAACACGTCTCTGTCCTGGCGCATTTTCGTGTGCGATACTTCCCTCCGGGTCTTCGGGCCTTGCGAAGCCCTGTGTACTGCGAGCGCTGCTACTCGCAGCTGAGAAGGACCGTGGAGCTAGCGGCGAATT
The DNA here is from genome assembly GCF_052056855.1 of Sturnus vulgaris. Classification (NCBI taxonomy): domain Eukaryota; kingdom Metazoa; phylum Chordata; class Aves; order Passeriformes; family Sturnidae; genus Sturnus; species Sturnus vulgaris. Next base: position 12,657 of record NW_028275967.1, read on the forward strand.
CGGAGAGCTCTTCGCTGCACTGCGCCGCTCGCAAGCGGCTTCGTTCTTCGCCTTCTGCCGTCCGGCGAGAGCTGAACTCCAGCGGTCAGTTGCAGCTCTGCCCAACAGCGTGTTCTCAGTTCTGCGGGCAAGCACGCCCTCTTGCCTTGGCCCCGAGAGCAAAGTCCCGAGCGAGCACTCGACTCAGTGCAATGCACCCGGAAGGACGCTCTCGCTCGTCTTTCAAGGAGCGATTCCTAACAGCAGAAGCAGCAGAGGCACAAACTGCATGACGAGAAGGGACAACGTAGAAGACGTCTCTGTCCTGGCACATTTCCGTGTGCGATACTTCCCTCCGGGTCTTCGGGCCTTGCGAAGCCCTGTGTACTGCGAGCGCTGCTACTCGCAGCTGAGAAGGACCGTGGAGCTAGCGGCGAATTCGGAGAGCTCTTCGCTGCACTGCGCCGCTCGCAAGCGGCTTCGTTCTTCGCCTTCTGCCGTCCGGCGAGAGCTGAACTCCAGCGGTCAGTTGCAGCTCTGCCCAACAGCGTGTTCTCAGTTCTGCGGGCAAGCACGCCCTCTTGCCTTGGCCCCGAGAGCAAAGTCCCGAGCGAGCACTCGACTCAGTGCAATGCACCCGGAAGGACGCTCTCGCTCGTCTTTCAAGGAGCGATTCCTAACAGCAGAAGCAGCAGAGGCACAAACTGCATGACGAGAAGGGACAACGTAGAACACGTCTCTGTCCTGGTACATTTCCGTGTGCGATACTTCCCTCCGGGTCTTCGGGCCTTGCGAAGCCCTGTGTACTGCGAGCGCTGCTACTCGCAGCTGAGAAGGACCGTGGAGCTAGCGGCGAATTCGGAGAGCTCTTCGCTGCACTGCGCCGCTCGCAAGCGGCTTCGTTCTTCGCCTTCTGCCGTCCGGCGAGAGCTGAACTCCAGCGGTCAGTTGCAGCTCTGCCCAACAGCGTGTTCTCAGTTCTGCGGGCAAGCACGCCCTCTTGCCTTGGCCCCGAGAGCAAAGTCCCGAGCGAGCACTCGACTCAGTGCAATGCACCCGGAAGGACGCTCTCGCTCGTCTTTCAAGGAGCGATTCCTAACAGCAGAAGCAGCAGAGGCACAAACTGCATGACGAGAAGGGACAACGTAGAAGACGTCTCTGTCCTGGCACATTTCCGTGTGCCATACTTCCCTCCGGGTCTTCGGGCCTTGCGAAGCTCTGTGTACTGCGAGCGCTGCTACTCGCAGCTGAGAAGGACCGTGGAGCTAGCGGCGAATTCGGAGAGCTCTTCGCTGCACTGCGCCGCTCGCAAGCGGCTTCGTTCTTCGCCTTCTGCCGTCCGGCGAGAGCTGAACTCCAGCGGTCAGTTGCAGCTCTGCCCAACAGCGTGTTCTCAGTTCTGCGGGCAAGCACGCCCTCTTGCCTTGGCCCCGAGAGCAAAGTCCCGAGCGAGCACTCGACTCAGTGCAATGCACCCGGAAGGACGCTCTCGCTCGTCTTTCAAGGAGCGATTCCTAACAGCAGAAGCAGCAGAGGCACAAACTGCACGACGAGAAGGGACAACGTAGAACACGTCTCTGTCCTGGCACATTTTCGTGTGCGATACTTCCCTCCGGGTCTTCGGGCCTTGCGAAGCCCTGTGTACTGCGAGCGCTGCTACTCGCAGCTGAGAAGGACCGTGGAGCTAGCGGCGAATTCGGAGAGCTCTTCGCTGCACTGCGCCGCTCGCAAGCGGCTTCGTTCTTCGCCTTCTGCCGTCCGGCGAGAGCTGAACTCCAGCGGTCAGTTGCAGCTCTGCCCAACAGCGTGTTCTCAGTTCTGCGGGCAAGCACGCCCTCTTGCCTTGGCCCCGAGAGCAAAGTCCCGAGCGAGCACTCGACTCAGTGCAATGCACCCGGAAGGACGCTCTCGCTCGTCTTTCAAGGAGCGATTCCTAACAGCAGAAGCAGCAGAGGCACAAACTGCACGACGAGAAGGGACAACGTAGAACACGTCTCTGTCCTGGCACATTTCCGTGTGCCATACTTCCCTCCGGGTCATCGGGCCTTGCGAAGCCCTGTGTAGTGCGAGCGCTGCTACTCGCAGCTGAGAAGGACCGTGGAGCTAGCGGCGAATTCGGAGAGCTCTTCGCTGCACTGCGCCGCTCGCAAGCGGCTTCGTTCTTCGCCTTCTGCCGTCCGGCGAGAGCTGAACTCCAGCGGTCAGTTGCAGCTCTGCCCAACAGCGTGTTCTCAGTTCTGCGGGCAAGCACGCCCTCTTGCCTTGGCCCCGAGTGCAAAGTCCCGAGCGAGCACTCGACTCAGTGCAATGCACCCGGAAGGACGCTCTCGCTCGTCTTTCAAGGAGCGATTACCTACAGCAGAAGCAGCAGAGGCACAAACTGCATGACGAGAAGGGACAACGTAGAACACGTCTCTGTCCTGGCACATTTTCGTGTGCGATACTTCCCTCCGGGTCTTCGGGCCTTGCGAAGCCCTGTGTACTGCGAGCGCTGCTACACGCAGCTGAGAAGGACCGTGGAGCTAGCGGCGAATTCGGAGAGCTCTTCGCTGCACTGCGCCGCTCGCAAGCGGCTTCGTTCTTCGCCTTCTGCCGTCCGGCGAGAGCTGAACTCCAGCGGTCAGTTGCAGCTCTGCCCAACAGCGTGTTCTCAGTTCTGCGGGCAAGCACGCCCTCTTGCCTTGGCCCCGAGAGCAAAGCCCCGAGCGAGCACTCGACTCAGTGCAATGCACCCGGAAGGACGCTCTCGCTCGCCTTTCAAGGAGCGATTCCTAACAGCAGAAGCAGCAGAGGCACAAACTGCATGACGAGAAGGGACAACGTAGAACACGTCTCTGTCCTGGCACATTTGCGTGTGCGATACGTCCCTCCGGGTCTTCGGGCCTTGCGAAGCTCTGTGTACTGCGAGCGCTGCTACTCGCAGCTGAGAAGGACCGTGGAGCTAGCGGCGAATTCGGAGAGCTCTTCGCTGCACTGCGCCGCTCGCAAGCGCCTTCGTTCTTCGCCTTCTGCCGTCCGGCGAGAGCTGAACTCCAGCGGTCAGTTGCAGCTCTGCCCAACAGCGTGTTCTCAGTTCTGCGGGCAAGCACGCCCTCTTGCCTTGGCCCCGAGAGCAAAGTCCCGAGCGAGCACTCGACTCAGTGCAATGCACCCGGAAGGACGCTCTCGCTCGCCTTTCAAGGAGCGATTCCTAACAGCAGAAGCAGCAGAGGCACAAACTGCATGACGAGAGGGGACAACGTAGAACACGTCTCTGTCCTGGCGCATTTTCGTGTGCGATACTTCCCTCCGGGGCTTCGGGCCTTGCGAAGCCCTGTGTACTGCGAGCGCTGCTACTCGCAGCTGAGAAGGACCGTGGAGCTAGCGGCGAATTCGGAGAGCTCTTCGCTGCACTGCGCCGCTCGCAAGCGGCTTCGTTCTTCGCCTTCTGCCGTCCGGCGAGAGCTGAACTCCAGCGGTCAGTTGCAGCTCTGCCCAACAGCGTGTTCTCAGTTCTGCGGGCAAGCACGCCCTCTTGCCTTGGCCCCGAGAGCAAAGTCCCGAGCGAGCACTCGACTCAGTGCAATGCACCCGGAAGGACGCTCTCGCTCGCCTTTCAAGGAGCGATTCCTAACAGCAGAAGCAGCAGAGGCACAAACTGCATGACGAGAAGGGACAACGTAGAACACGTCTCTGTCCTGGCGCATTTTCGTGTGCGATACTTCCCTCCGGGGCTTCGGGCCTTGCGAAGCCCTGTGTACTGCGAGCGCTGCTACTCGCAGCTGAGAAGGACCGTGGAGCTAGCGGCGAATTCGGAGAGCTCTTCGCTGCACTGCGCCGCTCGCAAGCGGCTTCGTTCTTCGCCTTCTGCCGTCCGGCGAGAGCTGAACTCCAGCGGTCAGTTGCAGCTCTGCCCAACAGCGTGTTCTCAGTTCTGCGGGCAAGCACGCCCTCTTGCCTTGGCCCCGAGAGCAAAGTCCCGAGCGAGCACTCGACTCAGTGCAATGCACCCGGAAGGACGCTCTCGCTCGTCTTTCAAGGAGCGATTCCTAACAGCAGAAGCAGCAGAGGCACAAACTGCATGACGAGAAGGGACAACGTAGAACACGTCTCTGTCCTGGCGCATTTTCGTGTGCGAAACTTCCCTCCGGGGCTTCGGGCCTTGCGAAGCCCTGTGTACTGCGAGCGCTGCTACTCGCAGCTGAGAAGGACCGTGGAGCTAGCGGCGAATTCGGAGAGCTCTTCGCTGCACTGCGCCGCTCGCAAGCGGCTTCGTTCTTCGCCTTCTGCCGTCCGGCGAGAGCTGAACTCCAGCGGTCAGTTGCAGCTCTGCCCAACAGCGTGTTCTCAGTTCTGCGGGCAAGCACGCCCTCTTGCCTTGGCCCCGAGAGCAAAGTCCCGAGCGAGCACTCGACTCAGTGCAATGCACCCGGAAGGACGCTCTCGCTCGCCTTTCAAGGAGCGATTCCTAACAGCAGAAGCAGCAGAGGCACAAACTGCATGACGAGAAGGGACAACGTAGAACACGTCTCTGTCCTGGCACATTTTCGTGTGCGATACTTCCCTCCGGGTCTTCGGGCCTTGCGAAGCTCTGTGTACTGCGAGCGCTGCTACTCGCAGCTGAGAAGGACCGTGGAGCTAGCGGCGAATTCGGAGAGCTCTTCGCTGCACTGCGCCGCTCGCAAGCGGCTTCGTTCTTCGCCTTCTGCCGTCCGGCGAGAGCTGAACTCCAGCGGTCAGTTGCAGCTCTGCCCAACAGCGTGTTCTCAGTTCTGCGGGCAAGCACGCCCTCTTGCCTTGGCCCCGAGAGCAAAGCCCCGAGCGAGCACTCGACTCAGTGCAATGCACCCGGAAGGACGCTCTCGCTCGCCTTTCAAGGAGCGATTCCTAACAGCAGAAGCAGCAGAGGCACAAACTGCATGACGAGAAGGGACAACGTAGAACACGTCTCTGTCCTGGCACATTTGCGTGTGCGATACGTCCCTCCGGGTCTTCGGGCCTTGCGAAGCTCTGTGTACTGCGAGCGCTGCTACTCGCAGCTGAGAAGGACCGTGGAGCTAGCGGCGAATTCGGAGAGCTCTTCGCTGCACTGCGCCGCTCGCAAGCGCCTTCGTTCTTCGCCTTCTGCCGTCCGGCGAGAGCTGAACTCCAGCGGTCAGTTGCAGCTCTGCCCAACAGCGTGTTCTCAGTTCTGCGGGCAAGCACGCCCTCTTGCCTTGGCCCCGAGAGCAAAGCCCCGAGCGAGCACTCGACTCAGTGCAATGCACCCGGAAGGACGCTCTCGCTCGCCTTTCAAGGAGCGATTCCTAACAGCAGAAGCAGCAGAGGCACAAACTGCATGACGAGAGGGGACAACGTAGAACACGTCTCTGTCCTGGCGCATTTTCGTGTGCGATACTTCCCTCCGGGGCTTCGGGCCTTGCGAAGCCCTGTGTACTGCGAGCGCTGCTACTCGCAGCTGAGAAGGACCGTGGAGCTAGCGGCGAATTCGGAGAGCTCTTCGCTGCACTGCGCCGCTCGCAAGCGCCTTCGTTCTTCGCCTTCTGCCGTCCGGCGAGAGCTGAACTCCAGCGGTCAGTTGCAGCTCTGCCCAACAGCGTGTTCTCAGTTCTGCGGGCAAGCACGCCCTCTTGCCTTGGCCCCGAGAGCAAAGTCCCGAGCGAGCACTCGACTCAGTGCAATGCACCCGGAAGGACGCTCTCGCTCGCCTTTCAAGGAGCGATTCCTAACAGCAGAAGCAGCAGAGGCACAAACTGCATGACGAGAAGGGACAACGTAGAACACGTCTCTGTCCTGGCGCATTTTCGTGTGCGATACTTCCCTCCGGGGCTTCGGGCCTTGCGAAGCCCTGTGTACTGCGAGCGCTGCTACTCGCAGCTGAGAAGGACCGTGGAGCTAGCGGCGAATTCGGAGAGCTCTTCGCTGCACTGCGCCGCTCGCAAGCGCCTTCGTTCTTCGCCTTCTGCCGTCCGGCGAGAGCTGAACTCCAGCGGTCAGTTGCAGCTCTGCCCAACAGCGTGTTCTCAGTTCTGCGGGCAAGCACGCCCTCTTGCCTTGGCCCCGAGAGCAAAGTCCCGAGCGAGCACTCGACTCAGTGCAATGCACCCGGAAGGACGCTCTCGCTCGCCTTTCAAGGAGCGATTCCTAACAGCAGAAGCAGCAGAGGCACAAACTGCATGACGAGAAGGGACAACGTAGAACACGTCTCTGTCCTGGCGCATTTTCGTGTGCGATACTTCCCTCCGGGGCTTCGGGCCTTGCGAAGCCCTGTGTACTGCGAGCGCTGCTACTCGCAGCTGAGAAGGACCGTGGAGCTAGCGGCGAATTCGGAGAGCTCTTCGCTGCACTGCGCCGCTCGCAAGCGGCTTCGTTCTTCGCCTTCTGCCGTCCGGCGAGAGCTGAACTCCAGCGGTCAGTTGCAGCTCTGCCCAACAGCGTGTTCTCAGTTCTGCGGGCAAGCACGCCCTCTTGCCTTGGCCCCGAGAGCAAAGTCCCGAGCGAGCACTCGACTCAGTGCAATGCACCCGGAAGGACGCTCTCGCTCGTCTTTCAAGGAGCGATTCCTAACAGCAGAAGCAGCAGAGGCACAAACTGCATGACGAGAAGGGACAACGTAGAACACGTCTCTGTCCTGGCGCATTTTCGTGTGCGAAACTTCCCTCCGGGTCTTCGGGCCTTGCGAAGCCCTGTGTACTGCGAGCGCTGCTACTCGCAGCTGAGAAGGACCGTGGAGCTAGCGGCGAATTCGGAGAGCTCTTCGCTGCACTGCGCCGCTCGCAAGCGGCTTCGTTCTTCGCCTTCTGCCGTCCGGCGAGAGCTGAACTCCAGCGGTCAGTTGCAGCTCTGCCCAACAGCGTGTTCTCAGTTCTGCGGGCAAGCACGCCCTCTTGCCTTGGCCCCGAGAGCAAAGTCCCGAGCGAGCACTCGACTCAGTGCAATGCACCCGGAAGGACGCTCTCGCTCGCCTTTCAAGGAGCGATTCCTAACAGCAGAAGCAGCAGAGGCACAAACTGCATGACGAGAAGGGACAACGTAGAACACGTCTCTGTCCTGGCACATTTCCGTGTGCCATACTTCCCTCCGGGTCTTCGGGCCTTGCGAAGCTCTGTGTACTGCGAGCGCTGCTACTCGCAGCTGAGAAGGACCGTGGAGCTAGCGGCGAATTCGGAGAGCTCTTCGCTGCACTGCGCCGCTCGCAAGCGGCTTCGTTCTTCGCCTTCTGCCGTCCGGCGAGAGCTGAACTCCAGCGGTCAGTTGCAGCTCTGCCCAACAGCGTGTTCTCAGTTCTGCGGGCAAGCACGCCCTCTTGCCTTGGCCCCGAGAGCAAAGTCCCGAGCGAGCACTCGACTCAGTGCAATGCACCCGGAAGGACGCTCTCGCTCGTCTTTCAAGGAGCGATTCCTAACAGCAGAAGCAGCAGAGGCACAAACTGCATGACGAGAAGGGACAACGTAGAAGACGTCTCTGTCCTGGCACATTTCCGTGTGCCATACTTCCCTCCGGGTCTTCGGGCCTTGCGAAGCTCTGTGTACTGCGAGCGCTGCTACTCGCAGCTGAGAAGGACCGTGGAGCTAGCGGCGAATTCGGAGAGCTCTTCGCTGCACTGCGCCGCTCGCAAGCGGCTTCGTTCTTCGCCTTCTGCCGTCCGGCGAGAGCTGAACTCCAGCGGTCAGTTGCAGCTCTGCCCAACAGCGTGTTCTCAGTTCTGCGGGCAAGCACGCCCTCTTGCCTTGGCCCCGAGAGCAAAGTCCCGAGCGAGCACTCGACTCAGTGCAATGCACCCGGAAGGACGCTCTCGCTCGTCTTTCAAGGAGCGATTACCTACAGCAAAAGCAGCAGAGGCACAAACTGCATGACGAGAAGGGACAACGTAGAACACGTCTCTGTCCTGGCACATTTTCGTGTGCGATACTTCCCTCCGGGGCTTCGGGCCTTGCGAAGCCCTGTGTACTGCGAGCGCTGCTACTCGCAGCTCAGAAGGACCGTGGAGCTAGCGGCGAATTCGGAGAGCTCTTCGCTGCACTGCGCCGCTCGCAAGCGGCTTCGTTCTTCGCCTTCTGCCGTCCGGCGAGAGCTGAACTCCAGCGGTCAGTTGCAGCTCTGCCCAACAGCGTGTTCTCAGTTCTGCGGGCAAGCACGCCCTCTTGCCTTGGCCCCGAGAGCAAAGTCCCGAGCGAGCACTCGACTCAGTGCAATGCACCCGGAAAGACGCTGTTGCTCGCCTTTCAAGGAGCGATTCCTAACAGCAGAAGCAGCAGAGGCACAAACTGCATGACGAGAAGGGACAACGTAGAACACGTCTCTGTCCTGGTACATTTTCCTGTGCGAAACTTCCCTCCGGGTCTTCGGTCCTTGCGAAGCTCTATGTACTGTGAGCGCTGCTACTTGCAGCTGAGAAAGACCGTGGAGCTAGCGGCGAATTCGGAGAGCGCTGAGCACGTAGTCAAGAAGCGAGACGTGGCCCTGCAACGCGGTGCTAATAGCAGCTTCCTCGCGGCCGGGGCGAGCTCCGGCCACAAGACATTCTCGTCCTGGCAACGGATCTCTGTGAAGGGCGTAGGCGAAAAGCTTTCGTTTTCCATTCGAACTGCGAGAGAGGCAGACTGTTGCACGGAGCTCTGAGAACAAAGGTGCACGCCCTAGGCGGGCTTGGGCAGAAGCAGCGTTCTCTAGCTCTTGGCTGCCGGCGCACTTGTGGTTGTGTGGCGCCCTTGCAGTGGCTTCTGGCCGCCGGCAAGTGAAAGCGGCTCCACGCTTGGGCGAGGGCGGTGAACGAAGCGGCACTAGTCCCGTGCTTGTGTGCACCACGTTACAGGCTACTAGGAGAGGAAGGTGGTTGACTCTCGCTTGCCTTCCCAAGTGCCCTTAGCAGTCGGAAGGAGCAAGCTGAAGCACTGCTGCTTGTGCTGCTCCTTGGTTCCCTTGCAGCCCGCTGTGAAAGCATTGGCGGTCGCTTCTAGGCGCCGAGTTGCACACAGCACCACTGTAAGTGCCGCGGAGAAGGGAAATCCAGAGTGCAGCGAGGAGCTGGACGTGGCTTACGTGCAGTAAGGAGAAGGTGAACCTAGGCACTGCCTCTTCAATCTGGCCGCCTCTGCTCTGGTAGCAACTTTTGCAAGTCGGCAGAGGGAGCTGCGAGTATGTAGAACGGAGGGCAGCGAGACGCCGTGTGTTATGCGCCCTTTCAGGGCTGCTGCCAGGGTGCCACTTTAAGAACGCCTTCTTCTTCCTCGCGTCCTTCCTCCACTATAGTCTCCTGGATTCACCTGAGACTCTTCCTAGGCATCTCCCTGATCCTTTTTGCAATGAGTCTCACATCATTCTCCTGAAGAAACTGTCTGCTTATGGTTTGCATGGGTGGGCTGTTTGCTGGGTGACAAACTGGGTGATGGCCAGGCCCACAGAGTGGTGGGAAATAGAGTTCATCCAGCTGGTCCCCAAGGCTCGGTCTTGGGCCCAGTCCTGTTTAATATCTTGCTCAGTGTTCTGGACAAGGGGATAGAGTACACGCCCAGGAAGTTCACAGATGATGCAAAGTTGGCTGGTAGTGTTTTTTTCTTCTGGAGGACAGCAGGCTCTGCTTCTTCTTCCTCCTGTTCTGAGGTCGCTGCTCCCTCTTCATCCCTCATTAAGTGTGCTGATTTTGTCACTTGGATGAGAAAACAAACAATTTTAGCAACAATACTAGTGGCAGGGTACAAGAAAGGAAGAGTTCACACGAATCCCCCCCCCCCCCCGCCCAACAACAGAAAATACCTGATGGCTCCTCTGCCCAGCTTACTGACTACACCGGAACCCATTGTCCCCCAAAGATACTCCCTTCTCCCTGCCCCCAGCCATGATGTGAGATGGAATAGAATAACTAAGATTAAGATTCTCCCTATGGAACTCCATCATACTTCGATTCTGGGAAAAAAAATTTCTTGAAGTTCTATCATTTCAGATCATTTGAATTTGAATTTGCATACTAAAAAGTCTAGCCAGAAACTCATGACAATATTAATAGCCCATTCTAGAATGCCCGAGATGATAGACACTTCTTTCAAGAGAATGTGATACCTCACCTGACTTCTCCAGAATTTAAATGAACAGCGGGAGTAGTCTACAAGATTCTTGCTGCCATCTGGATTTCCTGGTATTTGGCTGGTCTATGTAAACCAACCAGCTATTCAGCAGAGGGAATATTAGTGTGATACTTGATGGTATGTGAGATGGAACACAGTAATTTATGGCTTTTTGCATAGTGATGAAGCTGTAAAGAAAGCTCCGTAATGCTCAGACAAGGAGGCTGCTGGACTTCAAGCAGCAAAGGCCCAAAACGAACCAGTGAAAAGGTGTCATTGAAAAAAAAAAAAAAGCCAGGTGGGGAGCAAAGTGATACTTAAGGGCAGTTTACTGAAAGAGGGAATCTAGTGAAAAAAAAAGTCCAAGAGTGAAGGAATAACAGAGAAAATGAAACTAAGGAAGGAAATCAATCTCAGCTAATCATTTCAGAAGCTAACAAGTTGTCATTGCAATGATGCATAAAGTGAGAAAAAATAAATATGTCTGCGCCAAAATCTGAAATATGAACTTTATTGCATTCTGTCTTCCACGGAATCATACAACAGTCTGTGATTAAAGATCATGTAGTCCAACTTCCTTGCCAGGTAGATCTTACAGTAGATCAAATTGCTCAAGACTAGCCAAACTGATAAGGAGCACTCTCAATGATGGGGCATCCACAACTTCTCTGGAACACCCGTTTGAGTGTCTCACCAGCTTCATTGTAGAAAAGTTTTTCCTTTTAGCCAATCTAAACCTAGTCTCAGTTTGAAAGCATGGCCCCTTATCCTGTCTCTGCAAACTTTCCTAAAAAGTCTTTCTCCATTTGTCTTATACCCTCTTTACATATTCAAAGGCCACAATACTGTCTCTCCAGAAACCTCTCTTCTCCAGGCTAAAAGATCCTACTTTTCACAAGAACCAGGTCATAAACTGAGATGGAAGACATCTCAGGAGATCAGATCATCCAACAGCTCAGCGTAAGAATAGCTCTGAAGTCAGATCAACTAGCTTAGGGCTGTGTCTGTTTGAATTTTGAAAATTAGCAGGACTTGAAATGCTTCAAGGAAGAGAACTCGGGGTGGCTCCAGAAACAGCCTGAGAAACTCGAGCAAACTCGAAACCTCAGAAACTACCACTGCTTTCTCTCCCTCAGCCCAAGCAGTCCCAAAGAAGAAGTGTTCCCAGCAGGCTGGGATAGCACACATATACACTACATATACGTGACAGGCATCGCCAGCAGCCACATCCTGCTCCTTTCTGTGGCTGGCAAGAGTGAGACTGGATGTTTACATGTGGGCAAACTGGGTCCCTCCAGCAGCTCACACACTCAGCCTGCCCAGTGACCCCACTGAATTCCAGTATTAGCAGTGTGCCAAGGCCACAGCACTACTCCGCTTGCTGGCACAGACCATCACACGCCTCCTAAATCAGTCAGGACTCCCCTGGTCCCACAGCCAGCACCCCACTTGCCCTCCGCCAGGCCACTGCCATTGTTCACCAACTTCTCCACTTTGATCTTTGCTGGTGCTCTCAACACTGGCACACCCAGATGTTCTGCAGCTGTTGTCTCCTGGTGGAAAGGACTTGTAAAGCCATGTTTCCTAACAGGACTTCCACAACCTTTCAAAGCAACCTTTACTGGAGTATGAACAATCTCATTCAAATGTCAACATTTCTTTTCCCGTATGTGAAATCAGAATTTCCTTCTTCCGGGCATGCCCAAAACAAGGCACAAACTACATTGTGCCTTCTGTTTCACATGCTGACTCGTTTGTAAACAATGCTAGGAGAATACCTGTTTTGATCCAAGCTAATCTCTGGCCCTTATAGTGCTTTCGGTAGTTAGTTTTGCTTTGTTATTTACTTGATGTCCCATTGAATTGTTGAATCATAAACAGACTACCTGTCTGTATAGCAGCATAGCAGTGATGAATAAATGCAAGAGAAGGAGCAAGGTGATTGTTTGCTAGACTCTTCCTAGAAACTGAGAAATCTGTTACTTAATGCTGACCACAGCAGATGGAGGAAGCATCCTACATGATGTCAAAGCAATGAAGCTGTAATCACTTTTATGATTACAGTCAAGGCACTGCTTTTGCCACCATAAGTGGAGTGCAGGGAATCTTAAAAGACGACACTCTAACTGTTGTCCATGCTCACTGAGAAAATAATGCTTTTACAGCAGAGCAGGTCTCACCGCAGCTAAATCATGGCTTCAACTGTACACCGCCTTCAAAAAGCCCACAAAAACACAAATGAAAGGATTTGGAACCCAAGGGAATCTCGGATTGTGACATCAGCTCACTCTGGATTCTTTCCAAATTCTCAATTCCATTTTCTTCCGAGCCAATTTTCCCACCTAACTTGAGATGTAATTTATGGATTTCCAACACATCTAGTTACCTTAGAATTAGATTGCCACTAGCCAAAAAGACAGAAACAAGCAGTTAAGTGAAGACTGAAACCATGGTTGTTTAGAACAGCAAAACTTGGGCGAAACTATTCTTAAGAAAACCAAAACTTTTAGGACTTACCCATGTATTTTTGGAGGTGGAAAAAGTTTTACATCGAAAAGTCCCTAGGGAACTCTCTTCAGTGCCTGGAGAGCCGCTGTCGCTCGCCTTTCAAGGACCTATTCGTCACAGCAGAGGCAGCAGAGCACAAGATGGCCGACGAGAAGGGGCAGTGTAGAACTCTCTGTCTGTCTGTGTCTCTACTCAGTGTAGAACGTCTCTATCCTGGCACATTTTCGAGTGCGATACTTCCCTCCGGGTCTTCGGTCCTTGCGAAGCTCTATGTACTGTGAGCGCTGCTACTTGCAGCTGAGAAAGACCGTGGAGCTAGCGGCGAATTCGGAGAGCGCTGAGCACGTAGTCAAGAAGCGAGACGTGTCCCTGCAACGCGGTGCTAATAGCAGCTTCCTCGCGGCGGGGGCGAGCTCCGGCCACAAGACATTCTCGTCCTGGCAACGGATCTCTGTGACGGGCGTAGGCGAAAAGCTTTCGTTTTCCATTCGAACTGCGAGAGAGGCAGACTGTTGCACGGAGCTCTGAGAACAAAGGTGCACGCCCTAGGCGGGCTTGGGCAGAAGCAGCGTTCTCTAGCTCTTGGCTGCCGGCGCACTTGTGGTTGTGTGGCGCCCTTGCAGCGGCTTCTGGCCGCCGGCAAGTGAAAGCGGCTCCACGCTTGGGCGAGGGCGGTGAACGAAGCGGCACTAGTCCCGTGCTTGTGTGCACCACGTTACTAGGAGAGGAAGGTGGTTGACTCTCGCTTGCCTTCCCAAGTGCCCTTAGCAGTCGGAAGGAGCAAGCTGAAGCACTGCTGCTTGTGCTGCTCCTTGGTTCCCTTGCAGCCCGCTGTGAAAGCATTGGCGGTCACTTCTAGGCGCCGAGTTGCACACAGCACCACGGTAAGTGCCTCGGAGAAGGGAAATCCAGAGTGCAGCGAGGAGCTGGACGTGGCTTACGTGCAGTAAGGAGAAGGTGAACCTAGGCACTGCCTCTTCAATCTGGCCGCCTCTGCTCTGGTAGCAACTTTTGCAAGTCGGCAGAGGGAGCCGCGAGTATGTAGAACGGAGGGCAGCGAGATGCCGTGTGTTATGCGCCTTTTCAGGGCTGCTGCCAGGGTGCTACTTTAAGAACGCCTTTTTCTTCCTCGCGTCCTTCTCGCTTCGCTCTAGCTGCATGGAGTACAGCACAGCGAAGGAGTGAGGAAGGGCTCTGCCCCAGCTTTTGTCCCGGCCTGCCTGTGCTGCGCCTTTAGCTGCACACGAGAACAACGGCATTTCTTACCCGCAAGGTAAAAAAGGCTTTAGTGTAGCCTTAGGAATGGCAAGTGCCTAGGCATTAAGTTGAGCGACCACGTATGAGGGAGTCTTTAGAGGTTTCCTCCCCCATGGCGCAGGTGTATTCTCATTCTCGTGCTGAACTGAAAAGTCCGGGCATGGCAAGACTGGCCTGCCTTGTGCAGAGACGAACACAAATGTGGGGCTATGATCCTCTGTGTTCGGAGCTCTGCTTCCGGGTGTGTGGGCCGCCGTGAGCCCGCAGCAGCCGCCGAGGACAGTGTGGATTGTGGATGAGTCTGGGCTGGCCCCCGGCCCCCCCGTTGGTCTGACAGCGGCAGAAGTGGCGTAGGAGCGGCATCGCCTGAGGGCCCCATGGGGGGCGGGAAGAGAGCCGGGAGTGACCCCGAACGACACCGGAAGCGATATCCGTAGGGCCCGGAAGGCCAGCGTTGCCATCGAGTTTGGCCGGTAGGAGGCGTCTAAGGTGCTTTGAAAGGTGGAGCTTCTTTGCTCTAGGACAGTCTGGGAGAGCTGAGGGTGTCCAATCTGGAGAACAGAAGGCTCCAGGGAGATCTTCGAGCCCTTTGCAGTGCCTGCTGGGGCTCCAAGATAGCTGGGGAGGGACTTTGGAAAAGGGTCTGGACTCGCAGGACAAGGGGGAATAGCTTCAAACTGCCAGAGGGCTGGGATAGATGGGATATTGGAAAGGAATTCTTCCTTGGGTGGGTGCTGAGGCACATGTTGCTCAAAGAGGCTGTGTAGGAGCCCCATGGCAGGAAGCGTCCAGGGCCAGGCTGGAGCGGACATGGAGCAACCTGGACTAGTGGAAAAGTGTCCCTGCCCGTGTCAGGATGTGGGAAGAAGATAATTTGTCTCTAAGGTCGCTTCCAGTCCAAACCATTCTGGGATTCTAGGATTCATGGAAGGCCCTTTTCCAAGTGAAGTGTTGTATCTCTTGGCTCCCAGCTTGTAGTTGCCAGTTCTTCTGGAAGCAGGCGTGGCGAAGCAGCTGTGATGAGCCATGGGTTCTCAATAGGACGAGTGTGATATATTTGCAGAGAGGAAGGCTGCAGACAGATATTCAAGGTCCAGGTAAAACAAGCAAAGGATTGAATAGAAGCCAAAGATTGGTTGTGTTAGTCAGTTTGCTGGCTGTTGAAATGGCCCCAGGTAATTTTCAACATTTCTAATTTGGATTTGTTTGAGTAAAAAATGAATGTGTTACCTCCAGCGTAGGCTCTCCAATGCATCTCCATGTGCTCCCATCTCTTTGTTGTATATCGGGTTCTATTAACTGAAGACAGAATCATAACACAGTAGTAAAACATTTAGAGGTGCGAAGCCCTGTGTACTGCGAGCGCTGCTACTCGCAGCTGAGAAGGACCGTGGAGCTAGCGGCGAATTCGGAGAGCTCTTCGCTGCACTGCGCCGCTCGCAAGCGGCTTCGTTCTTCGCCTTCTGCCGTCCGGCGAGAGCTGAACTCCAGCGGTCAGTTGCAGCTCTGCCCAACAGCGTGTTCTCAGTTCTGCGGGCAAGCACGCCCTCTTGCCTTGGCCCCGAGAGCAAAGTCCCGAGCGAGCACTCGACTCAGTGCAATGCACCCGGAAGGACGCTCTCGCTCGTCTTTCAAGGAGCGATTCCTAACAGCAGAAGCAGCAGAGGCACAAACTGCATGACGAGAAGGGACAACGTAGAACACGTCTCTGTCCTGGCACATTTTCGTGTGCGATACTTCCCTCCGGGTCTTCGGGCCTTGCGAAGCTCTGTGTACTGCGAGCGCTGCTACTCGCAGCTGAGAAGGACCGTGGAGCTAGCGGCGAATTCGGAGAGCTCTTCGCTGCACTGCGCCGCTCGCAAGCGGCTTCGTTCTTCGCCTTCTGCCGTCCGGCGAGAGCTGAACTCCAGCGGTCAGTTGCAGCTCTGCCCAACAGCGTGTTCTCAGTTCTGCGGGCAAGCACGCCCTCTTGCCTTGGCCCCGAGAGCAAAGTCCCGAGCGAGCACTCGACTCAGTGCAATGCACCCGGAAGGACGCTCTCGCTCGTCTTTCAAGGAGCGATTCCTAACAGCAGAAGCAGCAGAGGCACAAACTGCATGACGAGAAGGGACAACGTAGAACACGTCTCTGTCCTGGCACATTTTCGTGTGCGATACTTCCCTCCGGGTCTTCGGGCCTTGCGAAGCTCTGTGTACTGCGAGCGCTGCTACTCGCAGCTGAGAAGGACCGTGGAGCTAGCGGCGAATTCGGAGAGCTCTTCGCTGCACTGCGCCGCTCGCAAGCGGCTTCGTTCTTCGCCTTCTGCCGTCCGGCGAGAGCTGAACTCCAGCGGTCAGTTGCAGCTCTGCCCAACAGCGTGTTCTCAGTTCTGCGGGCAAGCACGCCCTCTTGCCTTGGCCCCGAGAGCAAAGTCCCGAGCGAGCACTCGACTCAGTGCAATGCACCCGGAAGGACGCTCTCGCTCGTCTTTCAAGGAGCGATTACCTACAGCAAAAGCAGCAGAGGCACAAACTGCATGACGAGAAGGGACAACGTAGAACACGTCTCTGTCCTGGCACATTTTCGTGTGCGATACTTCCCTCCGGGTCTTCGGGCCTTGCGAAGCTCTGTGTACTGCGAGCGCTGCTACTCGCAGCTGAGAAGGACCGTGGAGCTAGCGGCGAATTCGGAGAGCTCTTCGCTGCACTGCGCCGCTCGCAAGCGGCTTCGTTCTTCGCCTTCTGCCGTCCGGCGAGAGCTGAACTCCAGCGGTCAGTTGCAGCTCTGCCCAACAGCGTGTTCTCAGTTCTGCGGGCAAGCACGCCCTCTTGCCTTGGCCCCGAGTGCAAAGTCCCGAGCGAGCACTCGACTCAGTGCAATGCACCCGGAAGGACGCTCTCGCTCGTCTTTCAAGGAGCGATTCTTAACAGCAGAAGCAGCAGAGGCACAAACTGCATGACGAGAAGGGACAACGTAGAACACGTCTCTGTCCTGGCGCATTTTCGTGTGCGATACTTCCCTCCGGGTCTTCGGGCCTTGCGAAGCTCTGTGTACTGCGAGCGCTGCTACTCGCAGCTGAGAAGGACCGTGGAGCTAGCGGCGAATTCGGAGAGTTCTTCGCTGCACTGCGCCGCTCGCAAGCGGCTTCGTTTTCGCCTTTTGCCGTCCGGCGAGAGCTGAACTCCAGCGGTCAGTTGCAGCTCTGCCCAACAGCGTGTTCTCAGTTCTGCGGGCAAGCACGCCCTCTTGCCTTGGCCCCGAGAGCAAAGTCCCGAGCGAGCACTCGACTCAGTGCAATGCACCCGGAAGGACGCTCTCGCTCGTCTTTCAAGGAGCGATTCCTAACAGCAGAAGCAGCAGAGGCACAAACTGCATGACGAGAAGGGACAACGTAGAACACGTCTCTGTCCTGGCACATTTTCGTGTGCGATACTTCCCTCCGGGTCTTCGGGCCTTGCGAAGCTCTGTGTACTGCGAGCGCTGCTACTCGCAGCTGAGAAGGACCGTGGAGCTAGCGGCGAATTCGGAGAGCTCTTCGCTGCACTGCGCCGCTCGCAAGCGGCTTCGTTCTTCGCCTTCTGCCGTCCGGCGAGAGCTGAACTCCAGCGGTCAGTTGCAGCTCTGCCCAACAGCGTGTTCTCAGTTCTGCGGGCAAGCACGCCCTCTTGCCTTGGCCCCGAGTGCAAAGTCCCGAGCGAGCACTCGACTCAGTGCAATGCACCCGGAAGGACGCTCTCGCTCGTCTTTCAAGGAGCGATTCCTAACAGCAGAAGCAGCAGAGGCACAAACTGCATGACGAGAAGGGACAACGTAGAACACGTCTCTGTCCTGGCGCATTTTCGTGTGCGATACTTCCCTCCGGGTCTTCGGGCCTTGCGAAGCTCTGTGTACTGCGAGCGCTGCTACTCGCAGCTGAGAAGGACCGTGGAGCTAGCGGCGAATTCGGAGAGTTCTTCGCTGCACTGCGCCGCTCGCAAGCGGCTTCGTTTTCGCCTTTTGCCGTCCGGCGAGAGCTGAACTCCAGCGGTCAGTTGCAGCTCTGCCCAACAGCGTGTTCTCAGTTCTGCGGGCAAGCACGCCCTCTTGCCTTGGCCCCGAGAGCAAAGTCCCGAGCGAGCACTCGACTCAGTGCAATGCACCCGGAAGGACGCTCTCGCTCGTCTTTCAAGGAGCGATTCCTAACAGCAGAAGCAGCAGAGGCACAAACTGCATGACGAGAAGGGACAACGTAGAACACGTCTCTGTCCTGGCACATTTCCGTGTGCCATACTTCCCTCCGGGTCTTCGGGCCTTGCGAAGCTCTGTGTACTGCGAGCGCTGCTACTCGCAGCTGAGAAGGACCGTGGAGCTAGCGGCGAATTCGGAGAGCTCTTCGCTGCACTGCGCCGCTCGCAAGCGGCTTCGTTCTTCGCCTTCTGCCGTCCGGCGAGAGCTGAACTCCAGCGGTCAGTTGCAGCTCTGCCCAACAGCGTGTTCTCAGTTCTGCGGGCAAGCACGCCCTCTTGCCTTGGCCCCGAGAGCAAAGTCCCGAGCGAGCACTCGACTCAGTGCAATGCACCCGGAAGGACGCTCTCGCTCGTCTTTCAAGGAGCGATTACCTACAGCAAAAGCAGCAGAGGCACAAACTGCATGACGAGAAGGGACAACGTAGAACACGTCTCTGTCCTGGCACATTTTCGTGTGCGATACTTCCCTCCGGGTCTTCGGGCCTTGCGAAGCTCTGTGTACTGCGAGCGCTGCTACTCGCAGCTGAGAAGGACCGTGGAGCTAGCGGCGAATTCGGAGAGCTCTTCGCTGCACTGCGCCGCTCGCAAGCGGCTTCGTTCTTCGCCTTCTGCCGTCCGGCGAGAGCTGAACTCCAGCGGTCAGTTGCAGCTCTGCCCAACAGCGTGTTCTCAGTTCTGCGGGCAAGCACGCCCTCTTGCCTTGGCCCCGAGTGCAAAGTCCCGAGCGAGCACTCGACTCAGTGCAATGCACCCGGAAGGACGCTCTCGCTCGTCTTTCAAGGAGCGATTCCTAACAGCAGAAGCAGCAGAGGCACAAACTGCATGACGAGAAGGGACAACGTAGAACACGTCTCTGTCCTGGCGCATTTTCGTGTGCGATACTTCCCTCCGGGTCTTCGGGCCTTGCGAAGCTCTGTGTACTGCGAGCGCTGCTACTCGCAGCTGAGAAGGACCGTGGAGCTAGCGGCGAATTCGGAGAGTTCTTCGCTGCACTGCGCCGCTCGCAAGCGGCTTCGTTTTCGCCTTTTGCCGTCCGGCGAGAGCTGAACTCCAGCGGTCAGTTGCAGCTCTGCCCAACAGCGTGTTCTCAGTTCTGCGGGCAAGCACGCCCTCTTGCCTTGGCCCCGAGTGCAAAGTCCCGAGCGAGCACTCGACTCAGTGCAATGCACCCGGAAGGACGCTCTCGCTCGTCTTTCAAGGAGCGATTCCTAACAGCAGAAGCAGCAGAGGCACAAACTGCATGACGAGAAGGGACAACGTAGAACACGTCTCTGTCCTGGCACATTTTCGTGTGCGATACTTCCCTCCGGGTCTTCGGGCCTTGCGAAGCCCTGTGTACTGCGAGCGCTGCTACTCGCAGCTGAGAAGGACCGTGGAGCTAGCGGCGAATTCGGAGAGCTCTTCGCTGCACTGCGCCGCTCGCAAGCGGCTTCGTTCTTCGCCTTCTGCCGTCCGGCGAGAGCTGAACTCCAGCGGTCAGTTGCAGCTCTGCCCAACAGCGTGTTCTCAGTTCTGCGGGCAAGCACGCCCTCTTGCCTTGGCCCCGAGTGCAAAGTCCCGAGCGAGCACTCGACTCAGTGCAATGCACCCGGAAGGACGCTCTCGCTCGTCTTTCAAGGAGCGATTCCTAACAGCAGAAGCAGCAGAGGCACAAACTGCATGACGAGAAGGGACAACGTAGAACACGTCTCTGTCCTGGCACATTTTCGTGTGCGATACTTCCCTCCGGGTCTTCGGTCCTTGCGAAGCTCTGTGTACTGCGAGCGCTGCTACTCGCAGCTGAGAAGGACCGTGGAGCTAGCGGCGAATTCGGAGAGCTCTTCGCTGCACTGCGCCGCTCGCAAGCGGCTTCGTTCTTCGCCTTCTGCCGTCCGGCGAGAGCTGAACTCCAGCGGTCAGTTGCAGCTCTGCCCAACAGCGTGTTCTCAGTTCTGCGGGCAAGCACGCCCTCTTGCCTTGGCCCCGAGTGCAAAGACCCGAGCGAGCACTCGACTCAGTGCAATGCACCCGGAAGGACGCTCTCGCTCGTCTTTCAAGGAGCGATTACCTACAGCAGAAGCAGCAGAGGCACAAACTGCATGACGAGAAGGGACAACGTAGAACACGTCTCTGTCCTGGCACATTTTCGTGTGCGATACTTCCCTCCGGGTCTTCGGGCCTTGCGAAGCCCTGTGTACTGCGAGCGCTGCTACTCGCAGCTGAGAAGGACCGTGGAGCTAGCGGCGAATTCGGAGAGCTCTTCGCTGCACTGCGCCGCTCGCAAGCGGCTTCGTTCTTCGCCTTCTGCCGTCCGGCGAGAGCTGAACTCCAGCGGTCAGTTGCAGCTCTGCCCAACAGCGTGTTCTCAGTTCTGCGGGCAAGCACGCCCTCTTGCCTTGGCCCCGAGAGCAAAGTCCCGAGCGAGCACTCGACTCAGTGCAATGCACCCGGAAGGACGCTCTCGCTCGTCTTTCAAGGAGCGATTCCTAACAGCAGAAGCAGCAGAGGCACAAACTGCATGACGAGAAGGGACAACGTAGAACACGTCTCTGTCCTGGCACATTTCCGTGTGCCATACTTCCCTCCGGGTCTTCGGGCCTTGCGAAGCTCTGTGTACTGCGAGCGCTGCTACTCGCAGCTGAGAAGGACCGTGGAGCTAGCGGCGAATTCGGAGAGCTCTTCGCTGCACTGCGCCGCTCGCAAGCGGCTTCGTTCTTCGCCTTCTGCCGTCCGGCGAGAGCTGAACTCCAGCGGTCAGTTGCAGCTCTGCCCAACAGCGTGTTCTCAGTTCTGCGGGCAAGCACGCCCTCTTGCCTTGGCCCCGAGAGCAAAGTCCCGAGCGAGCACTCGACTCAGTGCAATGCACCCGGAAGGACGCTCTCGCTCGTCTTTCAAGGAGCGATTACCTACAGCAAAAGCAGCAGAGGCACAAACTGCATGACGAGAAGGGACAACGTAGAACACGTCTCTGTCCTGGCACATTTTCGTGTGCGATACTTCCCTCCGGGTCTTCGGGCCTTGCGAAGCTCCGTGTACTGCGAGCGCTGCTACTCGCAGCTGAGAAGGACCGTGGAGCTAGCGGCGAATTCGGAGAGCTCTTCGCTGCACTGCGCCGCTCGCAAGCGGCTTCGTTCTTCGCCTTCTGCCGTCCGGCGAGAGCTGAACTCCGGCGGTCAGTTGCAGCTCTGCCCAACAGCGTGTTCTCAGTTCTGCGGGCAAGCACGCCCTCTTGCCTTGGCCCCGAGAGCAAAGTCCCGAGCGAGCACTCGACTCAGTGCAATGCACCCGGAAGGACGCTCTCGCTCGTCTTTCAAGGAGCGATTCCTAACAGCACAAGCAGCAGAGGCACAAACTGCATGACGAGAAGGGACAACGTAGAACACGTCTCTGTCCTGGCACATTTCCGTGTGCCATACTTCCCTCCGGGTCTTCGGGCCTTGCGAAGCTCCGTGTACTGCGAGCGCTGCTACTCGCAGCTGAGAAGGACCGTGGAGCTAGCGGCGAATTCGGAGAGCTCTTCGCTGCACTGCGCCGCTCGCAAGCGGCTTCGTTCTTCGCCTTCTGCCGTCCGGCGACAGCTGAACTCCGGCGGTCAGTTGCAGCTCTGCCCAACAGCGTGTTCTCAGTTCTGCGGGCAAGCACGCCCTCTTGCCTTGGCCCCGAGAGCAAAGTCCCGAGCGAGCACTCGACTCAGTGCAATGCACCCGGAAGGACGCTCTCGCTCGTCTTTCAAGGAGCGATTCCTAACAGCACAAGCAGCAGAGGCACAAACTGCATGACGAGAAGGGACAACGTAGAACACGTCTCTGTCCTGGCACATTTTCGTGTGCGATACTTCCCTCCGGGTCTTCGGGCCTTGCGAAGCTCCGTGTACTGCGAGCGCTGCTACTCGCAGCTCAGAAGGACCGTGGAGCTAGCGGCGAATTCGGAGAGCTCTTCGCTGCACTGCGCCGCTCGCAAGCGGCTTCGTTCTTCGCCTTCTGCCGTCCGGCGACAGCTGAACTCCGGCGGTCAGTTGCAGCTCTGCCCAACAGCGTGTTCTCAGTTCTGCGGGCAAGCACGCCCTCTTGCCTTGGCCCCGGGAGCAAAGTCCCGAGCGAGCACTCGACTCAGTGCAATGCACCCGGAAGGACGCTCTCGCTCGTCTTTCAAGGAGCGATTCCTAACAGCAGAAGCAGCAGAGGCACAAACTGCATGACGAGAAGGGACAACGTAGAACACGTCTCTGTCCTGGCACATTTTCGTGTGCGATACTTCCCTCCGGGTCTTCGGGCCTTGCGAAGCTCCGTGTACTGCGAGCGCTGCTACTCGCAGCTGAGAAGGACCGTGGAGCAAGCGGCGAATTCGGAGAGCTCTTCGCTGCACTGCGCCGCTCGCAAGCGGCTTCGTTCTTCGCCTTCTGCCGTCCGGCGAGAGCTGAACTCCGGCGGTCAGTTGCAGCTCTGCCCAACAGCGTGTTCTCAGTTCTGCGGGCAAGCACGCCCTCTTGCCTTGGCCCCGGGAGCAAAGTCCCGAGCGAGCACTCGACTCAGTGCAATGCACCCGGAAGGACGCTCTCGCTCGTCTTTCAAGGAGCGATTCCTAACAGCAGAAGCAGCAGAGGCACAAACTGCATGACGAGAAGGGACAACGTAGAACACGTCTCTGTCCTGGCACATTTTCGTGTGCGATACTTCCCTCCGGGTCTTCGGGCCTTGCGAAGCTCCGTGTTCTGCGAGCGCTGCTACTCGCAGCTGAGAAGGACCGTGGAGCTAGCGGCGAATTCGGAGAGCTCTTCGCTGCACTGCGCCGCTCGCAAGCGGCTTCGTTCTTCGCCTTCTGCCGTCCGGCGAGAGCTGAACTCCGGCGGTCAGTTGCAGCTCTGCCCAACAGCGTGTTCTCAGTTCTGCGGGCAAGCACGCCCTCTTGCCTTGGCCCCGGGAGCAAAGTCCCGAGCGAGCACTCGACTCAGTGCAATGCACCCGGAAGGACGCTCTCGCTCGTCTTTCAAGGAGCGATTCCTAACAGCAGAAGCAGCAGAGGCACAAACTGCATGACGAGAAGGGACAACGTAGAACACGTCTCTGTCCTGGCACATTTTCGTGTGCGATACTTCCCTCCGGGTCTTCGGGCCTTGCGAAGCTCCGTGTACTGCGAGCGCTGCTACTCGCAGCTGAGAAGGACCGTGGAGCAAGCGGCGAATTCGGAGAGCTCTTCGCTGCACTGCGCCGCTCGCAAGCGGCTTCGTTCTTCGCCTTCTGCCGTCCGGCGACAGCTGAACTCCGGCGGTCAGTTGCAGCTCTGCCCAACAGCGTGTTCTCAGTTCTGCGGGCAAGCACGCCCTCTTGCCTTGGCCCCGAGAGCAAAGTCCCGAGCGAGCACTCGACTCAGTGCAATGCACCCGGAAGGACGCTCTCGCTCGTCTTTCAAGGAGCGATTCCTAACAGCAGAAGCAGCAGAGGCACAAACTGCATGACGAGAAGGGACAACGTAGAACACGTCTCTGTCCTGGCACATTTTCGTGTGCGATACTTCCCTCCGGGTCTTCGGGCCTTGCGAAGCTCCGTGTACTGCGAGCGCTGCTACTCGCAGCTGAGAAGGACCGTGGAGCTAGCGGCGAATTCGGAGAGCTCTTCGCTGCACTGCGCCGCTCGCAAGCGGCTTCGTTCTTCGCCTTCTGCCGTCCGGCGAGAGCTGAACTCCGGCGGTCAGTTGCAGCTCTGCCCAACAGCGTGTTCTCAGTTCTGCGGGCAAGCACGCCCTCTTGCCTTGGCCCCGAGAGCAAAGTCCCGAGCGAGCACTCGACTCAGTGCAATGCACCCGGAAGGACGCTCTCGCTCGTCTTTCAAGGAGCGATTCCTAACAGCACAAGCAGCAGAGGCACAAACTGCATGACGAGAAGGGACAACGTAGAACACGTCTCTGTCCTGGCACATTTCCGTGTGCCATACTTCCCTCCGGGTCTTCGGGCCTTGCGAAGCTCCGTGTACTGCGAGCGCTGCTACTCGCAGCTGAGAAGGACCGTGGAGCTAGCGGCGAATTCGGAGAGCTCTTCGCTGCACTGCGCCGCTCGCAAGCGGCTTCGTTCTTCGCCTTCTGCCGTCCGGCGAGAGCTGAACTCCAGCGGTCAGTTGCAGCTCTGCCCAACAGCGTGTTCTCAGTTCTGCGGGCAAGCACGCCCTCTTGCCTTGGCCCCGAGAGCAAAGTCCCGAGCGAGCACTCGACTCAGTGCAATGCACCCGGAAGGACGCTCTCGCTCGTCTTTCAAGGAGCGATTCCTAACAGCACAAGCAGCAGAGGCACAAACTGCATGACGAGAAGGGACAACGTAGAACACGTCTCTGTCCTGGCACATTTCCGTGTGCCATACTTCCCTCCGGGTCTTCGGGCCTTGCGAAGCCCTGTGTACTGCGAGCGCTGCTACTCGCAGCTGAGAAGGACCGTGGAGCTAGCGGCGAATTCGGAGAGCTCTTCGCTGCACTGCGCCGCTCGCAAGCGGCTTCGTTCTTCGCCTTCTGCCGTCCGGCGAGAGCTGAACTCCAGCGGTCAGTTGCAGCTCTGCCCAACAGCGTGTTCTCAGTTCTGCGGGCAAGCACGCCCTCTTGCCTTGGCCCCGAGAGCAAAGTCCCGAGCGAGCATTCGACTTAGTGCAATGCACCCGGAAGGACGCTCTCGCTCGTCTTTCAAGGAGCGATTCCTAACAGCAGAAGCAGCAGAGGCACAAACTGCATGACGAGAAGGGACAACGTAGAACACGTCTCTGTCCTGGCACATTTCCGTGTGCCATACTTCCCTCCGGGTCTTCGGGCCTTGCGAAGCTCTGTGTAGTGCGAGCGCTGCTACTCGCAGCTGAGAAGGACCGTGGAGCTAGCGGCGAATTCGGAGAGCTCTTCGCTGCACTGCGCCGCTCGCAAGCGGCTTCGTTCTTCGCCTTCTGCCGTCCGGCGACAGCTGAACTCCAGCGGTCAGTTGCAGCTCTGCCCAACAGCGTGTTCTCAGCTCTGCGGGCAAGCACGCCCTCTTGCCTTGGCCCCGAGAGCAAAGTCCCGAGCGAGCACTCGACTCAGTGCAATGCACCCGGAAGGACGCTCTCGCTCGCCTTTCAAGGAGCGATTCCTAACAGCAGAAGCAGCAGAGGCACAAACTGCACGACGAGAAGGGACAACGTAGAACACGTCTCTGTCCTGGCACATTTTCGTGTGCGATACTTCCCTCCGGGTCTTCGGGCCTTGCGAAGCTCTGTGTAGTGCGAGCGCTGCTACTCGCAGCTGAGAAGGACCGTGGAGCTAGCGGCGAATTCGGAGAGCTCTTCGCTGCACTGCGCCGCTCGCAAGCGGCTTCGTTCTTCGCCTTCTGCCGTCCGGCGAGAGCTGAACTCCAGCGGTCAGTTGCAGCTCTGCCCAACAGCGTGTTCTCAGCTCTGCGGGCAAGCACGCCCTCTTGCCTTGGCCCCGAGAGCAAAGTCCCGAGCGAGCACTCGACTCAGTGCAATGCACCCGGAAGGACGCTCTCGCTCGCCTTTCAAGGAGCGATCCCTAACAGCAGAAGCAGCAGAGGCACAAACTGCACGACGAGAGGGGACAACGTAGAACACGTCTCTGTCCTGGCACATTTGCGTGTGCGATACGTCCCTCCGGGTCTTCGGGCCTTGCGAAGCTCTGTGTACTGCGAGCGCTGCTACTCGCAGCTGAGAAGGACCGTGGAGCTAGCGGCGAATTCGGAGAGCTCTTCGCTGCACTGCGCCGCTCGCAAGCGGCTTCGTTCTTCGCCTTCTGCCGTCCGGCGAGAGCTGAACTCCAGCGGTCAGTTGCAGCTCTGCCCAACAGCGTGTTCTCAGTTCTGCGGGCAAGCACGCCCTCTTGCCTTGGCCCCGAGTGCAAAGTCCCGAGCGAGCACTCGACTCAGTGCAATGCACCCGGAAGGACGCTCTCGCTCGTCTTTCAAGGAGCGATCCCTAACAGCAGAAGCAGCAGAGGCACAAACTGCATGACGAGAAGGGACAACGTAGAACACGTCTCTGTCCTGGCACATTTTCGTGTGCGATACTTCCCTCCGGGTCTTCGGGCCTTGCGAAGCCCTGTGTACTGCGAGCGCTGCTACTCGCAGCTCAGAAGGACCGTGGAGCTAGCGGCGAATTCGGAGAGCTCTTCGCTGCACTGCGCCGCTCGCAAGCGGCTTCGTTCTTCGCCTTCTGCCGTCCGGCGAGAGCTGAACTCCAGCGGTCAGTTGCAGCTCTGCCCAACAGCGTGTTCTCAGTTCTGCGGGCAAGCACGCCCTCTTGCCTTGGCCCCGAGAGCAAAGTCCCGAGCGAGCACTCGACTCAGTGCAATGCACCCGGAAAGACGCTGTTGCTCGCCTTTCAAGGAGCGATTCCTAACAGCAGAAGCAGCAGAGGCACAAACTGCATGACGAGAAGGGACAACGTAGAACACGTCTCTGTCCTGGTACATTTTCCTGTGCGAAACTTCCCTCCGGGTCTTCGGTCCTTGCGAAGCTCTATGTACTGTGAGCGCTGCTACTTGCAGCTGAGAAAGACCGTGGAGCTAGCGGCGAATTCGGAGAGCGCTGAGCACGTAGTCAAGAAGCGAGACGTGGCCCTGCAACGCGGTGCTAATAGCAGCTTCCTCGCGGCCGGGGCGAGCTCCGGCCACAAGACATTCTCGTCCTGGCAACGGATCTCTGTGAAGGGCGTAGGCGAAAAGCTTTCGTTTTCCATTCGAACTGCGAGAGAGGCAGACTGTTGCACGGAGCTCTGAGAACAAAGGTGCACGCCCTAGGCGGGCTTGGGCAGAAGCAGCGTTCTCTAGCTCTTGGCTGCCGGCGCACTTGTGGTTGTGTGGCGCCCTTGCAGTGGCTTCTGGCCGCCGGCAAGTGAAAGCGGCTCCACGCTTGGGCGAGGGCGGTGAACGAAGCGGCACTAGTCCCGTGCTTGTGTGCACCACGTTACAGGCTACTAGGAGAGGAAGGTGGTTGACTCTCGCTTGCCTTCCCAAGTGCCCTTAGCAGTCGGAAGGAGCAAGCTGAAGCACTGCTGCTTGTGCTGCTCCTTGGTTCCCTTGCAGCCCGCTGTGAAAGCATTGGCGGTCGCTTCTAGGCGCCGAGTTGCACACAGCACCACTGTAAGTGCCGCGGAGAAGGGAAATCCAGAGTGCAGCGAGGAGCTGGACGTGGCTTACGTGCAGTAAGGAGAAGGTGAACCTAGGCACTGCCTCTTCAATCTGGCCGCCTCTGCTCTGGTAGCAACTTTTGCAAGTCGGCAGAGGGAGCTGCGAGTATGTAGAACGGAGGGCAGCGAGACGCCGTGTGTTATGCGCCCTTTCAGGGCTGCTGCCAGGGTGCCACTTTAAGAACGCCTTCTTCTTCCTCGCGTCCTTCCTCCACTATAGTCTCCTGGATTCACCTGAGACTCTTCCTAGGCATCTCCCTGATCCTTTTTGCAATGAGTCTCACATCATTCTCCTGAAGAAACTGTCTGCTTATGGTTTGCATGGGTGGGCTGTTTGCTGGGTGACAAACTGGGTGATGGCCAGGCCCACAGAGTGGTGGGAAATAGAGTTCATCCAGCTGGTCCCCAAGGCTCGGTCTTGGGCCCAGTCCTGTTTAATATCTTGCTCAGTGTTCTGGACAAGGGGATAGAGTACACGCCCAGGAAGTTCACAGATGATGCAAAGTTGGCTGGTAGTGTTTTTTTCTTCTGGAGGACAGCAGGCTCTGCTTCTTCTTCCTCCTGTTCTGAGGTCGCTGCTCCCTCTTCATCCCTCATTAAGTGTGCTGATTTTGTCACTTGGATGAGAAAACAAACAATTTTAGCAACAATACTAGTGGCAGGGTACAAGAAAGGAAGAGTTCACACGAATCCCCCCCCCCCCCCGCCCAACAACAGAAAATACCTGATGGCTCCTCTGCCCAGCTTACTGACTACACCGGAACCCATTGTCCCCCAAAGATACTCCCTTCTCCCTGCCCCCAGCCATGATGTGAGATGGAATAGAATAACTAAGATTAAGATTCTCCCTATGGAACTCCATCATACTTCGATTCTGGGAAAAAAAATTTCTTGAAGTTCTATCATTTCAGATCATTTGAATTTGAATTTGCATACTAAAAAGTCTAGCCAGAAACTCATGACAATATTAATAGCCCATTCTAGAATGCCCGAGATGATAGACACTTCTTTCAAGAGAATGTGATACCTCACCTGACTTCTCCAGAATTTAAATGAACAGCGGGAGTAGTCTACAAGATTCTTGCTGCCATCTGGATTTCCTGGTATTTGGCTGGTCTATGTAAACCAACCAGCTATTCAGCAGAGGGAATATTAGTGTGATACTTGATGGTATGTGAGATGGAACACAGTAATTTATGGCTTTTTGCATAGTGATGAAGCTGTAAAGAAAGCTCCGTAATGCTCAGACAAGGAGGCTGCTGGACTTCAAGCAGCAAAGGCCCAAAACGAACCAGTGAAAAGGTGTCATTGAAAAAAAAAAAAAAGCCAGGTGGGGAGCAAAGTGATACTTAAGGGCAGTTTACTGAAAGAGGGAATCTAGTGAAAAAAAAAGTCCAAGAGTGAAGGAATAACAGAGAAAATGAAACTAAGGAAGGAAATCAATCTCAGCTAATCATTTCAGAAGCTAACAAGTTGTCATTGCAATGATGCATAAAGTGAGAAAAAATAAATATGTCTGCGCCAAAATCTGAAATATGAACTTTATTGCATTCTGTCTTCCACGGAATCATACAACAGTCTGTGATTAAAGATCATGTAGTCCAACTTCCTTGCCAGGTAGATCTTACAGTAGATCAAATTGCTCAAGACTAGCCAAACTGATAAGGAGCACTCTCAATGATGGGGCATCCACAACTTCTCTGGAACACCCGTTTGAGTGTCTCACCAGCTTCATTGTAGAAAAGTTTTTCCTTTTAGCCAATCTAAACCTAGTCTCAGTTTGAAAGCATGGCCCCTTATCCTGTCTCTGCAAACTTTCCTAAAAAGTCTTTCTCCATTTGTCTTATACCCTCTTTACATATTCAAAGGCCACAATACTGTCTCTCCAGAAACCTCTCTTCTCCAGGCTAAAAGATCCTACTTTTCACAAGAACCAGGTCATAAACTGAGATGGAAGACATCTCAGGAGATCAGATCATCCAACAGCTCAGCGTAAGAATAGCTCTGAAGTCAGATCAACTAGCTTAGGGCTGTGTCTGTTTGAATTTTGAAAATTAGCAGGACTTGAAATGCTTCAAGGAAGAGAACTCGGGGTGGCTCCAGAAACAGCCTGAGAAACTCGAGCAAACTCGAAACCTCAGAAACTACCACTGCTTTCTCTCCCTCAGCCCAAGCAGTCCCAAAGAAGAAGTGTTCCCAGCAGGCTGGGATAGCACACATATACACTACATATACGTGACAGGCATCGCCAGCAGCCACATCCTGCTCCTTTCTGTGGCTGGCAAGAGTGAGACTGGATGTTTACATGTGGGCAAACTGGGTCCCTCCAGCAGCTCACACACTCAGCCTGCCCAGTGACCCCACTGAATTCCAGTATTAGCAGTGTGCCAAGGCCACAGCACTACTCCGCTTGCTGGCACAGACCATCACACGCCTCCTAAATCAGTCAGGACTCCCCTGGTCCCACAGCCAGCACCCCACTTGCCCTCCGCCAGGCCACTGCCATTGTTCACCAACTTCTCCACTTTGATCTTTGCTGGTGCTCTCAACACTGGCACACCCAGATGTTCTGCAGCTGTTGTCTCCTGGTGGAAAGGACTTGTAAAGCCATGTTTCCTAACAGGACTTCCACAACCTTTCAAAGCAACCTTTACTGGAGTATGAACAATCTCATTCAAATGTCAACATTTCTTTTCCCGTATGTGAAATCAGAATTTCCTTCTTCCGGGCATGCCCAAAACAAGGCACAAACTACATTGTGCCTTCTGTTTCACATGCTGACTCGTTTGTAAACAATGCTAGGAGAATACCTGTTTTGATCCAAGCTAATCTCTGGCCCTTATAGTGCTTTCGGTAGTTAGTTTTGCTTTGTTATTTACTTGATGTCCCATTGAATTGTTGAATCATAAACAGACTACCTGTCTGTATAGCAGCATAGCAGTGATGAATAAATGCAAGAGAAGGAGCAAGGTGATTGTTTGCTAGACTCTTCCTAGAAACTGAGAAATCTGTTACTTAATGCTGACCACAGCAGATGGAGGAAGCATCCTACATGATGTCAAAGCAATGAAGCTGTAATCACTTTTATGATTACAGTCAAGGCACTGCTTTTGCCACCATAAGTGGAGTGCAGGGAATCTTAAAAGACGACACTCTAACTGTTGTCCATGCTCACTGAGAAAATAATGCTTTTACAGCAGAGCAGGTCTCACCGCAGCTAAATCATGGCTTCAACTGTACACCGCCTTCAAAAAGCCCACAAAAACACAAATGAAAGGATTTGGAACCCAAGGGAATCTCGGATTGTGACATCAGCTCACTCTGGATTCTTTCCAAATTCTCAATTCCATTTTCTTCCGAGCCAATTTTCCCACCTAACTTGAGATGTAATTTATGGATTTCCAACACATCTAGTTACCTTAGAATTAGATTGCCACTAGCCAAAAAGACAGAAACAAGCAGTTAAGTGAAGACTGAAACCATGGTTGTTTAGAACAGCAAAACTTGGGCGAAACTATTCTTAAGAAAACCAAAACTTTTAGGACTTACCCATGTATTTTTGGAGGTGGAAAAAGTTTTACATCGAAAAGTCCCTAGGGAACTCTCTTCAGTGCCTGGAGAGCCGCTGTCGCTCGCCTTTCAAGGACCTATTCGTCACAGCAGAGGCAGCAGAGCACAAGATGGCCGACGAGAAGGGGCAGTGTAGAACTCTCTGTCTGTCTGTGTCTCTACTCAGTGTAGAACGTCTCTATCCTGGCACATTTTCGAGTGCGATACTTCCCTCCGGGTCTTCGGTCCTTGCGAAGCTCTATGTACTGTGAGCGCTGCTACTTGCAGCTGAGAAAGACCGTGGAGCTAGCGGCGAATTCGGAGAGCGCTGAGCACGTAGTCAAGAAGCGAGACGTGTCCCTGCAACGCGGTGCTAATAGCAGCTTCCTCGCGGCGGGGGCGAGCTCCGGCCACAAGACATTCTCGTCCTGGCAACGGATCTCTGTGACGGGCGTAGGCGAAAAGCTTTCGTTTTCCATTCGAACTGCGAGAGAGGCAGACTGTTGCACGGAGCTCTGAGAACAAAGGTGCACGCCCTAGGCGGGCTTGGGCAGAAGCAGCGTTCTCTAGCTCTTGGCTGCCGGCGCACTTGTGGTTGTGTGGCGCCCTTGCAGCGGCTTCTGGCCGCCGGCAAGTGAAAGCGGCTCCACGCTTGGGCGAGGGCGGTGAACGAAGCGGCACTAGTCCCGTGCTTGTGTGCACCACGTTACTAGGAGAGGAAGGTGGTTGACTCTCGCTTGCCTTCCCAAGTGCCCTTAGCAGTCGGAAGGAGCAAGCTGAAGCACTGCTGCTTGTGCTGCTCCTTGGTTCCCTTGCAGCCCGCTGTGAAAGCATTGGCGGTCACTTCTAGGCGCCGAGTTGCACACAGCACCACGGTAAGTGCCTCGGAGAAGGGAAATCCAGAGTGCAGCGAGGAGCTGGACGTGGCTTACGTGCAGTAAGGAGAAGGTGAACCTAGGCACTGCCTCTTCAATCTGGCCGCCTCTGCTCTGGTAGCAACTTTTGCAAGTCGGCAGAGGGAGCCGCGAGTATGTAGAACGGAGGGCAGCGAGATGCCGTGTGTTATGCGCCTTTTCAGGGCTGCTGCCAGGGTGCTACTTTAAGAACGCCTTTTTCTTCCTCGCGTCCTTCTCGCTTCGCTCTAGCTGCATGGAGTACAGCACAGCGAAGGAGTGAGGAAGGGCTCTGCCCCAGCTTTTGTCCCGGCCTGCCTGTGCTGCGCCTTTAGCTGCACACGAGAAC
The DNA here is from genome assembly GCF_052056855.1 of Sturnus vulgaris. NCBI lineage: Eukaryota > Metazoa > Chordata > Aves > Passeriformes > Sturnidae > Sturnus > Sturnus vulgaris. The sequence continues at coordinate 44,564 of NW_028275967.1, forward strand.
AACGGCATTTCTTACCCGCAAGGTAAAAAAGGCTTTAGTGTAGCCTTAGGAATGGCAAGTGCCTAGGCATTAAGTTGAGCGACCACGTATGAGGGAGTCTTTAGAGGTTTCCTCCCCCATGGCGCAGGTGTATTCTCATTCTCGTGCTGAACTGAAAAGTCCGGGCATGGCAAGACTGGCCTGCCTTGTGCAGAGACGAACACAAATGTGGGGCTATGATCCTCTGTGTTCGGAGCTCTGCTTCCGGGTGTGTGGGCCGCCGTGAGCCCGCAGCAGCCGCCGAGGACAGTGTGGATTGTGGATGAGTCTGGGCTGGCCCCCGGCCCCCCCGTTGGTCTGACAGCGGCAGAAGTGGCGTAGGAGCGGCATCGCCTGAGGGCCCCATGGGGGGCGGGAAGAGAGCCGGGAGTGACCCCGAACGACACCGGAAGCGATATCCGTAGGGCCCGGAAGGCCAGCGTTGCCATCGAGTTTGGCCGGTAGGAGGCGTCTAAGGTGCTTTGAAAGGTGGAGCTTCTTTGCTCTAGGACAGTCTGGGAGAGCTGAGGGTGTCCAATCTGGAGAACAGAAGGCTCCAGGGAGATCTTCGAGCCCTTTGCAGTGCCTGCTGGGGCTCCAAGATAGCTGGGGAGGGACTTTGGAAAAGGGTCTGGACTCGCAGGACAAGGGGGAATAGCTTCAAACTGCCAGAGGGCTGGGATAGATGGGATATTGGAAAGGAATTCTTCCTTGGGTGGGTGCTGAGGCACATGTTGCTCAAAGAGGCTGTGTAGGAGCCCCATGGCAGGAAGCGTCCAGGGCCAGGCTGGAGCGGACATGGAGCAACCTGGACTAGTGGAAAAGTGTCCCTGCCCGTGTCAGGATGTGGGAAGAAGATAATTTGTCTCTAAGGTCGCTTCCAGTCCAAACCATTCTGGGATTCTAGGATTCATGGAAGGCCCTTTTCCAAGTGAAGTGTTGTATCTCTTGGCTCCCAGCTTGTAGTTGCCAGTTCTTCTGGAAGCAGGCGTGGCGAAGCAGCTGTGATGAGCCATGGGTTCTCAATAGGACGAGTGTGATATATTTGCAGAGAGGAAGGCTGCAGACAGATATTCAAGGTCCAGGTAAAACAAGCAAAGGATTGAATAGAAGCCAAAGATTGGTTGTGTTAGTCAGTTTGCTGGCTGTTGAAATGGCCCCAGGTAATTTTCAACATTTCTAATTTGGATTTGTTTGAGTAAAAAATGAATGTGTTACCTCCAGCGTAGGCTCTCCAATGCATCTCCATGTGCTCCCATCTCTTTGTTGTATATCGGGTTCTATTAACTGAAGACAGAATCATAACACAGTAGTAAAACATTTAGAGGTGCGAAGCCCTGTGTACTGCGAGCGCTGCTACTCGCAGCTGAGAAGGACCGTGGAGCTAGCGGCGAATTCGGAGAGCTCTTCGCTGCACTGCGCCGCTCGCAAGCGGCTTCGTTCTTCGCCTTCTGCCGTCCGGCGAGAGCTGAACTCCAGCGGTCAGTTGCAGCTCTGCCCAACAGCGTGTTCTCAGTTCTGCGGGCAAGCACGCCCTCTTGCCTTGGCCCCGAGAGCAAAGTCCCGAGCGAGCACTCGACTCAGTGCAATGCACCCGGAAGGACGCTCTCGCTCGTCTTTCAAGGAGCGATTCCTAACAGCAGAAGCAGCAGAGGCACAAACTGCATGACGAGAAGGGACAACGTAGAACACGTCTCTGTCCTGGCACATTTTCGTGTGCGATACTTCCCTCCGGGTCTTCGGGCCTTGCGAAGCTCTGTGTACTGCGAGCGCTGCTACTCGCAGCTGAGAAGGACCGTGGAGCTAGCGGCGAATTCGGAGAGCTCTTCGCTGCACTGCGCCGCTCGCAAGCGGCTTCGTTCTTCGCCTTCTGCCGTCCGGCGAGAGCTGAACTCCAGCGGTCAGTTGCAGCTCTGCCCAACAGCGTGTTCTCAGTTCTGCGGGCAAGCACGCCCTCTTGCCTTGGCCCCGAGAGCAAAGTCCCGAGCGAGCACTCGACTCAGTGCAATGCACCCGGAAGGACGCTCTCGCTCGTCTTTCAAGGAGCGATTCCTAACAGCAGAAGCAGCAGAGGCACAAACTGCATGACGAGAAGGGACAACGTAGAACACGTCTCTGTCCTGGCACATTTTCGTGTGCGATACTTCCCTCCGGGTCTTCGGGCCTTGCGAAGCTCTGTGTACTGCGAGCGCTGCTACTCGCAGCTGAGAAGGACCGTGGAGCTAGCGGCGAATTCGGAGAGCTCTTCGCTGCACTGCGCCGCTCGCAAGCGGCTTCGTTCTTCGCCTTCTGCCGTCCGGCGAGAGCTGAACTCCAGCGGTCAGTTGCAGCTCTGCCCAACAGCGTGTTCTCAGTTCTGCGGGCAAGCACGCCCTCTTGCCTTGGCCCCGAGAGCAAAGTCCCGAGCGAGCACTCGACTCAGTGCAATGCACCCGGAAGGACGCTCTCGCTCGTCTTTCAAGGAGCGATTACCTACAGCAAAAGCAGCAGAGGCACAAACTGCATGACGAGAAGGGACAACGTAGAACACGTCTCTGTCCTGGCACATTTTCGTGTGCGATACTTCCCTCCGGGTCTTCGGGCCTTGCGAAGCTCTGTGTACTGCGAGCGCTGCTACTCGCAGCTGAGAAGGACCGTGGAGCTAGCGGCGAATTCGGAGAGCTCTTCGCTGCACTGCGCCGCTCGCAAGCGGCTTCGTTCTTCGCCTTCTGCCGTCCGGCGAGAGCTGAACTCCAGCGGTCAGTTGCAGCTCTGCCCAACAGCGTGTTCTCAGTTCTGCGGGCAAGCACGCCCTCTTGCCTTGGCCCCGAGAGCAAAGTCCCGAGCGAGCACTCGACTCAGTGCAATGCACCCGGAAGGACGCTCTCGCTCGTCTTTCAAGGAGCGATTCCTAACAGCAGAAGCAGCAGAGGCACAAACTGCATGACGAGAAGGGACAACGTAGAACACGTCTCTGTCCTGGCGCATTTTCGTGTGCGATACTTCCCTCCGGGTCTTCGGGCCTTGCGAAGCTCTGTGTACTGCGAGCGCTGCTACTCGCAGCTGAGAAGGACCGTGGAGCTAGCGGCGAATTCGGAGAGTTCTTCGCTGCACTGCGCCGCTCGCAAGCGGCTTCGTTTTCGCCTTTTGCCGTCCGGCGAGAGCTGAACTCCAGCGGTCAGTTGCAGCTCTGCCCAACAGCGTGTTCTCAGTTCTGCGGGCAAGCACGCCCTCTTGCCTTGGCCCCGAGTGCAAAGTCCCGAGCGAGCACTCGACTCAGTGCAATGCACCCGGAAGGACGCTCTCGCTCGTCTTTCAAGGAGCGATTCCTAACAGCAGAAGCAGCAGAGGCACAAACTGCATGACGAGAAGGGACAACGTAGAACACGTCTCTGTCCTGGCACATTTTCGTGTGCGATACTTCCCTCCGGGTCTTCGGGCCTTGCGAAGCCCTGTGTACTGCGAGCGCTGCTACTCGCAGCTGAGAAGGACCGTGGAGCTAGCGGCGAATTCGGAGAGCTCTTCGCTGCACTGCGCCGCTCGCAAGCGGCTTCGTTCTTCGCCTTCTGCCGTCCGGCGAGAGCTGAACTCCAGCGGTCAGTTGCAGCTCTGCCCAACAGCGTGTTCTCAGTTCTGCGGGCAAGCACGCCCTCTTGCCTTGGCCCCGAGAGCAAAGTCCCGAGCGAGCACTCGACTCAGTGCAATGCACCCGGAAGGACGCTCTCGCTCGTCTTTCAAGGAGCGATTCCTAACAGCAGAAGCAGCAGAGGCACAAACTGCATGACGAGAAGGGACAACGTAGAACACGTCTCTGTCCTGGCGCATTTTCGTGTGCGATACTTCCCTCCGGGTCTTCGGGCCTTGCGAAGCTCTGTGTACTGCGAGCGCTGCTACTCGCAGCTGAGAAGGACCGTGGAGCTAGCGGCGAATTCGGAGAGCTCTTCGCTGCACTGCGCCGCTCGCAAGCGGCTTCGTTCTTCGCCTTCTGCCGTCCGGCGAGAGCTGAACTCCAGCGGTCAGTTGCAGCTCTGCCCAACAGCGTGTTCTCAGTTCTGCGGGCAAGCACGCCCTCTTGCCTTGGCCCCGAGTGCAAAGTCCCGAGCGAGCACTCGACTCAGTGCAATGCACCCGGAAGGACGCTCTCGCTCGTCTTTCAAGGAGCGATTCCTAACAGCAGAAGCAGCAGAGGCACAAACTGCATGACGAGAAGGGACAACGTAGAACACGTCTCTGTCCTGGCACATTTTCGTGTGCGATACTTCCCTCCGGGTCTTCGGTCCTTGCGAAGCTCTGTGTACTGCGAGCGCTGCTACTCGCAGCTGAGAAGGACCGTGGAGCTAGCGGCGAATTCGGAGAGCTCTTCGCTGCACTGCGCCGCTCGCAAGCGGCTTCGTTCTTCGCCTTCTGCCGTCCGGCGAGAGCTGAACTCCAGCGGTCAGTTGCAGCTCTGCCCAACAGCGTGTTCTCAGTTCTGCGGGCAAGCACGCCCTCTTGCCTTGGCCCCGAGTGCAAAGACCCGAGCGAGCACTCGACTCAGTGCAATGCACCCGGAAGGACGCTCTCGCTCGTCTTTCAAGGAGCGATTACCTACAGCAGAAGCAGCAGAGGCACAAACTGCATGACGAGAAGGGACAACGTAGAACACGTCTCTGTCCTGGCACATTTTCGTGTGCGATACTTCCCTCCGGGTCTTCGGGCCTTGCGAAGCCCTGTGTACTGCGAGCGCTGCTACTCGCAGCTGAGAAGGACCGTGGAGCTAGCGGCGAATTCGGAGAGCTCTTCGCTGCACTGCGCCGCTCGCAAGCGGCTTCGTTCTTCGCCTTCTGCCGTCCGGCGAGAGCTGAACTCCAGCGGTCAGTTGCAGCTCTGCCCAACAGCGTGTTCTCAGTTCTGCGGGCAAGCACGCCCTCTTGCCTTGGCCCCGAGAGCAAAGTCCCGAGCGAGCACTCGACTCAGTGCAATGCACCCGGAAGGACGCTCTCGCTCGTCTTTCAAGGAGCGATTCCTAACAGCAGAAGCAGCAGAGGCACAAACTGCATGACGAGAAGGGACAACGTAGAACACGTCTCTGTCCTGGCACATTTCCGTGTGCCATACTTCCCTCCGGGTCTTCGGGCCTTGCGAAGCTCTGTGTACTGCGAGCGCTGCTACTCGCAGCTGAGAAGGACCGTGGAGCTAGCGGCGAATTCGGAGAGCTCTTCGCTGCACTGCGCCGCTCGCAAGCGGCTTCGTTCTTCGCCTTCTGCCGTCCGGCGAGAGCTGAACTCCAGCGGTCAGTTGCAGCTCTGCCCAACAGCGTGTTCTCAGTTCTGCGGGCAAGCACGCCCTCTTGCCTTGGCCCCGAGAGCAAAGTCCCGAGCGAGCACTCGACTCAGTGCAATGCACCCGGAAGGACGCTCTCGCTCGTCTTTCAAGGAGCGATTACCTACAGCAAAAGCAGCAGAGGCACAAACTGCATGACGAGAAGGGACAACGTAGAACACGTCTCTGTCCTGGCACATTTTCGTGTGCGATACTTCCCTCCGGGTCTTCGGGCCTTGCGAAGCTCCGTGTACTGCGAGCGCTCCTACTCGCAGCTGAGAAGGACCGTGGAGCTAGCGGCGAATTCGGAGAGCTCTTCGCTGCACTGCGCCGCTCGCAAGCGGCTTCGTTCTTCGCCTTCTGCCGTCCGGCGAGAGCTGAACTCCGGCGGTCAGTTGCAGCTCTGCCCAACAGCGTGTTCTCAGTTCTGCGGGCAAGCACGCCCTCTTGCCTTGGCCCCGAGAGCAAAGTCCCGAGCGAGCACTCGACTCAGTGCAATGCACCCGGAAGGACGCTCTCGCTCGTCTTTCAAGGAGCGATTCCTAACAGCACAAGCAGCAGAGGCACAAACTGCATGACGAGAAGGGACAACGTAGAACACGTCTCTGTCCTGGCACATTTCCGTGTGCCATACTTCCCTCCGGGTCTTCGGGCCTTGCGAAGCTCCGTGTACTGCGAGCGCTGCTACTCGCAGCTGAGAAGGACCGTGGAGCTAGCGGCGAATTCGGAGAGCTCTTCGCTGCACTGCGCCGCTCGCAAGCGGCTTCGTTCTTCGCCTTCTGCCGTCCGGCGACAGCTGAACTCCGGCGGTCAGTTGCAGCTCTGCCCAACAGCGTGTTCTCAGTTCTGCGGGCAAGCACGCCCTCTTGCCTTGGCCCCGAGAGCAAAGTCCCGAGCGAGCACTCGACTCAGTGCAATGCACCCGGAAGGACGCTCTCGCTCGTCTTTCAAGGAGCGATTCCTAACAGCACAAGCAGCAGAGGCACAAACTGCATGACGAGAAGGGACAACGTAGAACACGTCTCTGTCCTGGCACATTTTCGTGTGCGATACTTCCCTCCGGGTCTTCGGGCCTTGCGAAGCTCCGTGTACTGCGAGCGCTGCTACTCGCAGCTCAGAAGGACCGTGGAGCTAGCGGCGAATTCGGAGAGCTCTTCGCTGCACTGCGCCGCTCGCAAGCGGCTTCGTTCTTCGCCTTCTGCCGTCCGGCGACAGCTGAACTCCGGCGGTCAGTTGCAGCTCTGCCCAACAGCGTGTTCTCAGTTCTGCGGGCAAGCACGCCCTCTTGCCTTGGCCCCGGGAGCAAAGTCCCGAGCGAGCACTCGACTCAGTGCAATGCACCCGGAAGGACGCTCTCGCTCGTCTTTCAAGGAGCGATTCCTAACAGCAGAAGCAGCAGAGGCACAAACTGCATGACGAGAAGGGACAACGTAGAACACGTCTCTGTCCTGGCACATTTTCGTGTGCGATACTTCCCTCCGGGTCTTCGGGCCTTGCGAAGCTCCGTGTACTGCGAGCGCTGCTACTCGCAGCTGAGAAGGACCGTGGAGCAAGCGGCGAATTCGGAGAGCTCTTCGCTGCACTGCGCCGCTCGCAAGCGGCTTCGTTCTTCGCCTTCTGCCGTCCGGCGAGAGCTGAACTCCGGCGGTCAGTTGCAGCTCTGCCCAACAGCGTGTTCTCAGTTCTGCGGGCAAGCACGCCCTCTTGCCTTGGCCCCGGGAGCAAAGTCCCGAGCGAGCACTCGACTCAGTGCAATGCACCCGGAAGGACGCTCTCGCTCGTCTTTCAAGGAGCGATTCCTAACAGCAGAAGCAGCAGAGGCACAAACTGCATGACGAGAAGGGACAACGTAGAACACGTCTCTGTCCTGGCACATTTTCGTGTGCGATACTTCCCTCCGGGTCTTCGGGCCTTGCGAAGCTCCGTGTTCTGCGAGCGCTGCTACTCGCAGCTGAGAAGGACCGTGGAGCTAGCGGCGAATTCGGAGAGCTCTTCGCTGCACTGCGCCGCTCGCAAGCGGCTTCGTTCTTCGCCTTCTGCCGTCCGGCGACAGCTGAACTCCGGCGGTCAGTTGCAGCTCTGCCCAACAGCGTGTTCTCAGTTCTGCGGGCAAGCACGCCCTCTTGCCTTGGCCCCGGGAGCAAAGTCCCGAGCGAGCACTCGACTCAGTGCAATGCACCCGGAAGGACGCTCTCGCTCGTCTTTCAAGGAGCGATTCCTAACAGCAGAAGCAGCAGAGGCACAAACTGCATGACGAGAAGGGACAACGTAGAACACGTCTCTGTCCTGGCACATTTTCGTGTGCGATACTTCCCTCCGGGTCTTCGGGCCTTGCGAAGCTCCGTGTACTGCGAGCGCTGCTACTCGCAGCTGAGAAGGACCGTGGAGCAAGCGGCGAATTCGGAGAGCTCTTCGCTGCACTGCGCCGCTCGCAAGCGGCTTCGTTCTTCGCCTTCTGCCGTCCGGCGACAGCTGAACTCCGGCGGTCAGTTGCAGCTCTGCCCAACAGCGTGTTCTCAGTTCTGCGGGCAAGCACGCCCTCTTGCCTTGGCCCCGAGAGCAAAGTCCCGAGCGAGCACTCGACTCAGTGCAATGCACCCGGAAGGACGCTCTCGCTCGTCTTTCAAGGAGCGATTCCTAACAGCAGAAGCAGCAGAGGCACAAACTGCATGACGAGAAGGGACAACGTAGAACACGTCTCTGTCCTGGCACATTTTCGTGTGCGATACTTCCCTCCTGGTCTTCGGGCCTTGCGAAGCTCCGTGTACTGCGAGCGCTGCTACTCGCAGCTGAGAAGGACCGTGGAGCTAGCGGCGAATTCGGAGAGCTCTTCGCTGCACTGCGCCGCTCGCAAGCGGCTTCGTTCTTCGCCTTCTGCCGTCCGGCGACAGCTGAACTCCGGCGGTCAGTTGCAGCTCTGCCCAACAGCGTGTTCTCAGTTCTGCGGGCAAGCACGCCCTCTTGCCTTGGCCCCGAGAGCAAAGTCCCGAGCGAGCACTCGACTCAGTGCAATGCACCCGGAAGGACGCTCTCGCTCGTCTTTCAAGGAGCGATTCCTAACAGCACAAGCAGCAGAGGCACAAACTGCATGACGAGAAGGGACAACGTAGAACACGTCTCTGTCCTGGCACATTTCCGTGTGCCATACTTCCCTCCGGGTCTTCGGGCCTTGCGAAGCTCCGTGTACTGCGAGCGCTGCTACTCGCAGCTGAGAAGGACCGTGGAGCTAGCGGCGAATTCGGAGAGCTCTTCGCTGCACTGCGCCGCTCGCAAGCGGCTTCGTTCTTCGCCTTCTGCCGTCCGGCGACAGCTGAACTCCAGCGGTCAGTTGCAGCTCTGCCCAACAGCGTGTTCTCAGTTCTGCGGGCAAGCACGCCCTCTTGCCTTGGCCCCGAGAGCAAAGTCCCGAGCGAGCACTCGACTCAGTGCAATGCACCCGGAAGGACGCTCTCGCTCGTCTTTCAAGGAGCGATTCCTAACAGCACAAGCAGCAGAGGCACAAACTGCATGACGAGAAGGGACAACGTAGAACACGTCTCTGTCCTGGCACATTTCCGTGTGCCATACTTCCCTCCGGGTCTTCGGGCCTTGCGAAGCCCTGTGTACTGCGAGCGCTGCTACTCGCAGCTGAGAAGGACCGTGGAGCTAGCGGCGAATTCGGAGAGCTCTTCGCTGCACTGCGCCGCTCGCAAGCGGCTTCGTTCTTCGCCTTCTGCCGTCCGGCGAGAGCTGAACTCCAGCGGTCAGTTGCAGCTCTGCCCAACAGCGTGTTCTCAGTTCTGCGGGCAAGCACGCCCTCTTGCCTTGGCCCCGAGAGCAAAGTCCCGAGCGAGCATTCGACTTAGTGCAATGCACCCGGAAGGACGCTCTCGCTCGTCTTTCAAGGAGCGATTCCTAACAGCAGAAGCAGCAGAGGCACAAACTGCATGACGAGAAGGGACAACGTAGAACACGTCTCTGTCCTGGCACATTTCCGTGTGCCATACTTCCCTCCGGGTCTTCGGGCCTTGCGAAGCTCTGTGTACTGCGAGCGCTGCTACTCGCAGCTGAGAAGGACCGTGGAGCTAGCGGCGAATTCGGAGAGCTCTTCGCTGCACTGCGCCGCTCGCAAGCGGCTTCGTTCTTCGCCTTCTGCCGTCCGGCGAGAGCTGAACTCCAGCGGTCAGTTGCAGCTCTGCCCAACAGCGTGTTCTCAGTTCTGCGGGCAAGCACGCCCTCTTGCCTTGGCCCCGAGAGCAAAGTCCCGAGCGAGCACTCGACTCAGTGCAATGCACCCGGAAGGACGCTCTCGCTCGTCTTTCAAGGAGCGATTACCTACAGCAAAAGCAGCAGAGGCACAAACTGCATGACGAGAAGGGACAACGTAGAACACGTCTCTGTCCTGGCACATTTTCGTGTGCGATACTTCCCTCCGGGTCTTCGGGCCTTGCGAAGCTCTGTGTACTGCGAGCGCTGCTACTCGCAGCTGAGAAGGACCGTGGAGCTAGCGGCGAATTCGGAGAGCTCTTCGCTGCACTGCGCCGCTCGCAAGCGGCTTCGTTCTTCGCCTTCTGCCGTCCGGCGAGAGCTGAACTCCAGCGGTCAGTTGCAGCTCTGCCCAACAGCGTGTTCTCAGTTCTGCGGGCAAGCACGCCCTCTTGCCTTGGCCCCGAGAGCAAAGTCCCGAGCGAGCACTCGACTCAGTGCAATGCACCCGGAAGGACGCTCTCGCTCGTCTTTCAAGGAGCGATTACCTACAGCAAAAGCAGCAGAGGCACAAACTGCATGACGAGAAGGGACAACGTAGAACACGTCTCTGTCCTGGCACATTTTCGTGTGCGATACTTCCCTCCGGGTCTTCGGGCCTTGCGAAGCTCTGTGTACTGCGAGCGCTGCTACTCGCAGCTGAGAAGGACCGTGGAGCTAGCGGCGAATTCGGAGAGCTCTTCGCTGCACTGCGCCGCTCGCAAGCGGCTTCGTTCTTCGCCTTCTGCCGTCCGGCGAGAGCTGAACTCCAGCGGTCAGTTGCAGCTCTGCCCAACAGCGTGTTCTCAGTTCTGCGGGCAAGCACGCCCTCTTGCCTTGGCCCCGAGTGCAAAGTCCCGAGCGAGCACTCGACTCAGTGCAATGCACCCGGAAGGACGCTCTCGCTCGTCTTTCAAGGAGCGATTCCTAACAGCAGAAGCAGCAGAGGCACAAACTGCATGACGAGAAGGGACAACGTAGAACACGTCTCTGTCCTGGCACATTTTCGTGTGCGATACTTCCCTCCGGGTCTTCGGGCCTTGCGAAGCCCTGTGTACTGCGAGCGCTGCTACTCGCAGCTCAGAAGGACCGTGGAGCTAGCGGCGAATTCGGAGAGCTCTTCGCTGCACTGCGCCGCTCGCAAGCGGCTTCGTTCTTCGCCTTCTGCCGTCCGGCGAGAGCTGAACTCCAGCGGTCAGTTGCAGCTCTGCCCAACAGCGTGTTCTCAGTTCTGCGGGCAAGCACGCCCTCTTGCCTTGGCCCCGAGAGCAAAGTCCCGAGCGAGCACTCGACTCAGTGCAATGCACCCGGAAGGACGCTCTCGCTCGTCTTTCAAGGAGCGATTCCTAACAGCAGAAGCAGCAGAGGCACAAACTGCATGACGAGAAGGGACAACGTAGAACACGTCTCTGTCCTGGCACATTTTCGTGTGCGATACTTCCCTCCGGGGCTTCGGGCCTTGCGAAGCCCTGTGTACTGCGAGCGCTGCTACTCGCAGCTCAGAAGGACCGTGGAGCTAGCGGCGAATTCGGAGAGCTCTTCGCTGCACTGCGCCGCTCGCAAGCGGCTTCGTTCTTCGCCTTCTGCCGTCCGGCGAGAGCTGAACTCCAGCGGTCAGTTGCAGCTCTGCCCAACAGCGTGTTCTCAGTTCTGCGGGCAAGCACGCCCTCTTGCCTTGGCTCCGAGAGCAAAGCCCCGAGCGAGCACTCGACTCAGTGCAATGCACCCGGAAGGACGCTGTCGCTCGCCTTTCAAGGAGCGATTCCTAACAGCAGAAGCAGCAGAGGCACAAACTGCATGACGAGAAGGGACAACGTAGAACACGTCTCTGTCCTGGCACATTTCCGTGTGCCATACTTCCCTCCGGGTCTTCGGGCCTTGCGAAGCTCTGTGTACTGCGAGCGCTGCTACTCGCAGCTGAGAAGGACCGTGGAGCTAGCGGCGAATTCGGAGAGCTCTTCGCTGCACTGCGCCGCTCGCAAGCGGCTTCGTTCTTCGCCTTCTGCCGTCCGGCGAGAGCTGAACTCCAGCGGTCAGTTGCAGCTCTGCCCAACAGCGTGTTCTCAGTTCTGCGGGCAAGCACGCCCTCTTGCCTTGGCCCCGAGAGCAAAGTCCCGAGCGAGCACTCGACTCAGTGCAATGCACCCGGAAGGACGCTCTCGCTCGTCTTTCAAGGAGCGATTCCTAACAGCAGAAGCAGCAGAGGCACAAACTGCATGACGAGAAGGGACAACGTAGAACACGTCTCTGTCCTGGCACATTTTCGTGTGCGATACTTCCCTCCGGGGCTTCGGGCCTTGCGAAGCCCTGTGTACTGCGAGCGCTGCTACTCGCAGCTGAGAAGGACCGTGGAGCTAGCGGCGAATTCGGAGAGCTCTTCGCTGCACTGCGCCGCTCGCAAGCGGCTTCGTTCTTCGCCTTCTGCCGTCCGGCGAGAGCTGAACTCCAGCGGTCAGTTGCAGCTCTGCCCAACAGCGTGTTCTCAGTTCTGCGGGCAAGCACGCCCTCTTGCCTTGGCCCCGAGAGCAAAGCCCCGAGCGAGCACTCGACTCAGTGCAATGCACCCGGAAGGACGCTGTCGCTCGCCTTTCAAGGAGCGATTCCTAACAGCAGAAGCAGCAGAGGCACAAACTGCATGACGAGAAGGGACAACGTAGAACACGTCTCTGTCCTGGCACATTTCCGTGTGCCATACTTCCCTCCGGGTCTTCGGGCCTTGCGAAGCTCTGTGTACTGCGAGCGCTGCTACTCGCAGCTGAGAAGGACCGTGGAGCTAGCGGCGAATTCGGAGAGCTCTTCGCTGCACTGCGCCGCTCGCAAGCGGCTTCGTTCTTCGCCTTCTGCCGTCCGGCGAGAGCTGAACTCCAGCGGTCAGTTGCAGCTCTGCCCAACAGCGTGTTCTCAGTTCTGCGGGCAAGCACGCCCTCTTGCCTTGGCCCCGAGAGCAAAGTCCCGAGCGAGCACTCGACTCAGTGCAATGCACCCGGAAGGACGCTCTCGCTCGTCTTTCAAGGAGCGATTCCTAACAGCAGAAGCAGCAGAGGCACAAACTGCATGACGAGAAGGGACAACGTAGAACACGTCTCTGTCCTGGCACATTTTCGTGTGCGAAACTTCCCTCCGGGTCTTCGGACCTTGCGAAGCCCTGTGTACTGCGAGCGCTGCTACTCGCAGCTGAGAAGGACCGTGGAGCTAGCGGCGAATTCGGAGAGCTCTTCGCTGCACTGCGCCGCTCGCAAGCGGCTTCGTTCTTCGCCTTCTGCCGTCCGGCGAGAGCTGAACTCCAGCGGTCAGTTGCAGCTCTGCCCAACAGCGTGTTCTCAGTTCTGCGGGCAAGCACGCCCTCTTGCCTTGGCCCCGAGAGCAAAGTCCCGAGCGAGCACTCGACTCAGTGCAATGCACCCGGAAGGACGCTCTCGCTCGCCTTTCAAGGAGCGATTCCTAACAGCAGAAGCAGCAGAGGCACAAACTGCATGACGAGAAGGGACAACGTAGAACACGTCTCTGTCCTGGCACATTTTCGTGTGCGATACTTCCCTCCGGGTCTTCGGGCCTTGCGAAGCCCTGTGTACTGCGAGCGCTGCTACTCGCAGCTGAGAAGGACCGTGGAGCTAGCGGCGAATTCGGAGAGCTCTTCGCTGCACTGCGCCGCTCGCAAGCGGCTTCGTTCTTCGCCTTCTGCCGTCCGGCGAGAGCTGAACTCCAGCGGTCAGTTGCAGCTCTGCCCAACAGCGTGTTCTCAGTTCTGCGGGCAAGCACGCCCTCTTGCCTTGGCCCCGAGAGCAAAGTCCCGAGCGAGCACTCGACTCAGTGCAATGCACCCGGAAGGACGCTCTCGCTCGTCTTTCAAGGAGCGATTCCTAACAGCAGAAGCAGCAGAGGCACAAACTGCATGACGAGAAGGGACAACGTAGAACACGTCTCTGTCCTGGCACATTTCCGTGTGCCATACTTCCCTCCGGGTCTTCGGGCCTTGCGAAGCTCTGTGTACTGCGAGCGCTGCTACTCGCAGCTGAGAAGGACCGTGGAGCTAGCGGCGAATTCGGAGAGCTCTTCGCTGCACTGCGCCGCTCGCAAGCGGCTTCGTTCTTCGCCTTCTGCCGTCCGGCGAGAGCTGAACTCCAGCGGTCAGTTGCAGCTCTGCCCAACAGCGTGTTCTCAGTTCTGCGGGCAAGCACGCCCTCTTGCCTTGGCCCCGAGAGCAAAGTCCCGAGCGAGCACTCGACTCAGTGCAATGCACCCGGAAGGACGCTCTCGCTCGTCTTTCAAGGAGCGATTACCTACAGCAAAAGCAGCAGAGGCACAAACTGCATGACGAGAAGGGACAACGTAGAACACGTCTCTGTCCTGGCACATTTTCGTGTGCGATACTTCCCTCCGGGTCTTCGGGCCTTGCGAAGCTCTGTGTACTGCGAGCGCTGCTACTCGCAGCTGAGAAGGACCGTGGAGCTAGCGGCGAATTCGGAGAGCTCTTCGCTGCACTGCGCCGCTCGCAAGCGGCTTCGTTCTTCGCCTTCTGCCGTCCGGCGAGAGCTGAACTCCAGCGGTCAGTTGCAGCTCTGCCCAACAGCGTGTTCTCAGTTCTGCGGGCAAGCACGCCCTCTTGCCTTGGCCCCGAGTGCAAAGTCCCGAGCGAGCACTCGACTCAGTGCAATGCACCCGGAAGGACGCTCTCGCTCGTCTTTCAAGGAGCGATTCCTAACAGCAGAAGCAGCAGAGGCACAAACTGCATGACGAGAAGGGACAACGTAGAACACGTCTCTGTCCTGGCGCATTTTCGTGTGCGATACTTCCCTCCGGGTCTTCGGGCCTTGCGAAGCTCTGTGTACTGCGAGCGCTGCTACTCGCAGCTGAGAAGGACCGTGGAGCTAGCGGCGAATTCGGAGAGTTCTTCGCTGCACTGCGCCGCTCGCAAGCGGCTTCGTTTTCGCCTTTTGCCGTCCGGCGAGAGCTGAACTCCAGCGGTCAGTTGCAGCTCTGCCCAACAGCGTGTTCTCAGTTCTGCGGGCAAGCACGCCCTCTTGCCTTGGCCCCGAGAGCAAAGCCCCGAGCGAGCACTCGACTCAGTGCAATGCACCCGGAAGGACGCTCTCGCTCGCCTTTCAAGGAGCGATTCCTAACAGCAGAAGCAGCAGAGGCACAAACTGCATGACGAGAAGGGACAACGTAGAACACGTCTCTGTCCTGGCACATTTCCGTGTGCCATACTTCCCTCCGGGTCTTCGGGCCTTGCGAAGCTCTGTGTACTGCGAGCGCTGCTACTCGCAGCTGAGAAGGACCGTGGAGCTAGCGGCGAATTCGGAGAGCTCTTCGCTGCACTGCGCCGCTCGCAAGCGGCTTCGTTCTTCGCCTTCTGCCGTCCGGCGAGAGCTGAACTCCAGCGGTCAGTTGCAGCTCTGCCCAACAGCGTGTTCTCAGTTCTGCGGGCAAGCACGCCCTCTTGCCTTGGCCCCGAGAGCAAAGTCCCGAGCGAGCACTCGACTCAGTGCAATGCACCCGGAAGGACGCTCTCGCTCGCCTTTCAAGGAGCGATTCCTAACAGCAGAAGCAGCAGAGGCACAAACTGCATGACGAGAAGGGACAACGTAGAACACGTCTCTGTCCTGGCACATTTTCGTGTGCGATACTTCCCTCCGGGTCTTCGGGCCTTGCGAAGCCCTGTGTACTGCGAGCGCTGCTACTCGCAGCTGAGAAGGACCGTGGAGCTAGCGGCGAATTCGGAGAGCTCTTCGCTGCACTGCGCCGCTCGCAAGCGGCTTCGTTCTTCGCCTTCTGCCGTCCGGCGAGAGCTGAACTCCAGCGGTCAGTTGCAGCTCTGCCCAACAGCGTGTTCTCAGTTCTGCGGGCAAGCACGCCCTCTTGCCTTGGCCCCGAGAGCAAAGTCCCGAGCGAGCACTCGACTCAGTGCAATGCACCCGGAAGGACGCTCTCGCTCGTCTTTCAAGGAGCGATTCCTAACAGCAGAAGCAGCAGAGGCACAAACTGCATGACGAGAAGGGACAACGTAGAACACGTCTCTGTCCTGGCACATTTTCGTGTGCGAAACTTCCCTCCGGGTCTTCGGACCTTGCGAAGCCCTGTGTACTGCGAGCGCTGCTACTCGCAGCTGAGAAGGACCGTGGAGCTAGCGGCGAATTCGGAGAGCTCTTCGCTGCACTGCGCCGCTCGCAAGCGGCTTCGTTCTTCGCCTTCTGCCGTCCGGCGAGAGCTGAACTCCAGCGGTCAGTTGCAGCTCTGCCCAACAGCGTGTTCTCAGTTCTGCGGGCAAGCACGCCCTCTTGCCTTGGCCCCGAGAGCAAAGTCCCGAGCGAGCACTCGACTCAGTGCAATGCACCCGGAAGGACGCTCTCGCTCGTCTTTCAAGGAGCGATTCCTAACAGCAGAAGCAGCAGAGGCACAAACTGCATGACGAGAAGGGACAACGTAGAACACGTCTCTGTCCTGGCACATTTCCGTGTGCCATACTTCCCTCCGGGTCTTCGGGCCTTGCGAAGCTCTGTGTACTGCGAGCGCTGCTACTCGCAGCTGAGAAGGACCGTGGAGCTAGCGGCGAATTCGGAGAGCTCTTCGCTGCACTGCGCCGCTCGCAAGCGGCTTCGTTCTTCGCCTTCTGCCGTCCGGCGAGAGCTGAACTCCAGCGGTCAGTTGCAGCTCTGCCCAACAGCGTGTTCTCAGTTCTGCGGGCAAGCACGCCCTCTTGCCTTGGCCCCGAGAGCAAAGTCCCGAGCGAGCACTCGACTCAGTGCAATGCACCCGGAAGGACGCTCTCGCTCGTCTTTCAAGGAGCGATTACCTACAGCAAAAGCAGCAGAGGCACAAACTGCATGACGAGAAGGGACAACGTAGAACACGTCTCTGTCCTGGCACATTTTCGTGTGCGATACTTCCCTCCGGGTCTTCGGGCCTTGCGAAGCTCTGTGTACTGCGAGCGCTGCTACTCGCAGCTGAGAAGGACCGTGGAGCTAGCGGCGAATTCGGAGAGCTCTTCGCTGCACTGCGCCGCTCGCAAGCGGCTTCGTTCTTCGCCTTCTGCCGTCCGGCGAGAGCTGAACTCCAGCGGTCAGTTGCAGCTCTGCCCAACAGCGTGTTCTCAGTTCTGCGGGCAAGCACGCCCTCTTGCCTTGGCCCCGAGTGCAAAGTCCCGAGCGAGCACTCGACTCAGTGCAATGCACCCGGAAGGACGCTCTCGCTCGTCTTTCAAGGAGCGATTCCTAACAGCAGAAGCAGCAGAGGCACAAACTGCATGACGAGAAGGGACAACGTAGAACACGTCTCTGTCCTGGCGCATTTTCGTGTGCGATACTTCCCTCCGGGTCTTCGGGCCTTGCGAAGCTCTGTGTACTGCGAGCGCTGCTACTCGCAGCTGAGAAGGACCGTGGAGCTAGCGGCGAATTCGGAGAGTTCTTCGCTGCACTGCGCCGCTCGCAAGCGGCTTCGTTTTCGCCTTTTGCCGTCCGGCGAGAGCTGAACTCCAGCGGTCAGTTGCAGCTCTGCCCAACAGCGTGTTCTCAGTTCTGCGGGCAAGCACGCCCTCTTGCCTTGGCCCCGAGTGCAAAGTCCCGAGCGAGCACTCGACTCAGTGCAATGCACCCGGAAGGACGCTCTCGCTCGTCTTTCAAGGAGCGATTCCTAACAGCAGAAGCAGCAGAGGCACAAACTGCATGACGAGAAGGGACAACGTAGAACACGTCTCTGTCCTGGCGCATTTCCGTGTGCCATACTTCCCTCCGGGTCTTCGGGCCTTGCGAAGCTCTGTGTACTGCGAGCGCTGCTACTCGCAGCTGAGAAGGACCGTGGAGCTAGCGGCGAATTCGGAGAGCTCTTCGCTGCACTGCGCCGCTCGCAAGCGGCTTCGTTCTTCGCCTTCTGCCGTCCGGCGAGAGCTGAACTCCAGCGGTCAGTTGCAGCTCTGCCCAACAGCGTGTTCTCAGTTCTGCGGGCAAGCACGCCCTCTTGCCTTGGCCCCGAGTGCAAAGACCCGAGCGAGCACTCGACTCAGTGCAATGCACCCGGAAGGACGCTCTCGCTCGTCTTTCAAGGAGCGATTCCTAACAGCAGAAGCAGCAGAGGCACAAACTGCATGACGAGAAGGGACAACGTAGAACACGTCTCTGTCCTGGCATATTTTCGTGTGCGATACTTCCCTCCGGGTCTTCGGGCCTTGCGAAGCTCTGTGTACTGCGAGCGCTGCTACTCGCAGCTGAGAAGGACCGTGGAGCTAGCGGCGAATTCGGAGAGCTCTTCGCTGCACTGCGCCGCTCGCAAGCGGCTTCGTTCTTCGCCTTCTGCCGTCCGGCGAGAGCTGAACTCCAGCGGTCAGTTGCAGCTCTGCCCAACAGCGTGTTCTCAGTTCTGCGGGCAAGCACGCCCTCTTGCCTTGGCCCCGAGTGCAAAGTCCCGAGCGAGCACTCGACTCAGTGCAATGCACCCGGAAGGACGCTCTCGCTCGTCTTTCAAGGAGCGATTCCTAACAGCAGAAGCAGCAGAGGCACAAACTGCATGACGAGAAGGGACAACGTAGAACACGTCTCTGTCCTGGCACATTTTCGTGTGCGATACTTCCCTCCGGGTCTTCGGGCCTTGCGAAGCTCTGTGTACTGCGAGCGCTGCTACTCGCAGCTGAGAAGGACCGTGGAGCTAGCGGCGAATTCGGAGAGCTCTTCGCTGCACTGCGCCGCTCGCAAGCGGCTTCGTTCTTCGCCTTCTGCCGTCCGGCGAGAGCTGAACTCCAGCGGTCAGTTGCAGCTCTGCCCAACAGCGTGTTCTCAGTTCTGCGGGCAAGCACGCCCTCTTGCCTTGGCCCCGAGAGCAAAGCCCCGAGCGAGCACTCGACTCAGTGCAATGCACCCGGAAGGACGCTCTCGCTCGTCTTTCAAGGAGCGATTCCTAACAGCAGAAGCAGCAGAGGCACAAACTGCATGACGAGAAGGGACAACGTAGAACACGTCTCTGTCCTGGCACATTTCCGTGTGCCATACTTCCCTCCGGGTCTTCGGGCCTTGCGAAGCCCTGTGTACTGCGAGCGCTGCTACTCGCAGCTGAGAAGGACCGTGGAGCTAGCGGCGAATTCGGAGAGCTCTTCGCTGCACTGCGCCGCTCGCAAGCGGCTTCGTTCTTCGCCTTCTGCCGTCCGGCGAGAGCTGAACTCCAGCGGTCAGTTGCAGCTCTGCCCAACAGCGTGTTCTCAGTTCTGCGGGCAAGCACGCCCTCTTGCCTTGGCCCCGAGAGCAAAGTCCCGAGCGAGCACTCGACTCAGTGCAATGCACCCGGAAGGACGCTCTCGCTCGCCTTTCAAGGAGCGATTCCTAACAGCAGAAGCAGCAGAGGCACAAACTGCATGACGAGAAGGGACAACGTAGAACACGTCTCTGTCCTGGCACATTTTCGTGTGCGATACTTCCCTCCGGGTCTTCGGGCCTTGCGAAGCCCTGTGTACTGCGAGCGCTGCTACTCGCAGCTGAGAAGGACCGTGGAGCTAGCGGCGAATTCGGAGAGCTCTTCGCTGCACTGCGCCGCTCGCAAGCGGCTTCGTTCTTCGCCTTCTGCCGTCCGGCGAGAGCTGAACTCCAGCGGTCAGTTGCAGCTCTGCCCAACAGCGTGTTCTCAGTTCTGCGGGCAAGCACGCCCTCTTGCCTTGGCCCCGAGAGCAAAGTCCCGAGCGAGCACTCGACTCAGTGCAATGCACCCGGAAGGACGCTCTCGCTCGCCTTTCAAGGAGCGATTCCTAACAGCAGAAGCAGCAGAGGCACAAACTGCATGACGAGAAGGGACAACGTAGAACACGTCTCTGTCCTGGCACATTTCCGTGTGCCATACTTCCCTCCGGGTCTTCGGGCCTTGCGAAGCTCTGTGTACTGCGAGCGCTGCTACTCGCAGCTGAGAAGGACCGTGGAGCTAGCGGCGAATTCGGAGAGCTCTTCGCTGCACTGCGCCGCTCGCAAGCGGCTTCGTTCTTCGCCTTCTGCCGTCCGGCGAGAGCTGAACTCCAGCGGTCAGTTGCAGCTCTGCCCAACAGCGTGTTCTCAGTTCTGCGGGCAAGCACGCCCTCTTGCCTTGGCCCCGAGAGCAAAGTCCCGAGCGAGCACTCGACTCAGTGCAATGCACCCGGAAGGACGCTCTCGCTCGCCTTTCAAGGAGCGATTCCTAACAGCAGAAGCAGCAGAGGCACAAACTGCATGACGAGAAGGGACAACGTAGAACACGTCTCTGTCCTGGCACATTTTCGTGTGCGATACTTCCCTCCGGGTCTTCGGGCCTTGCGAAGCCCTGTGTACTGCGAGCGCTGCTACTCGCAGCTGAGAAGGACCGTGGAGCTAGCGGCGAATTCGGAGAGCTCTTCGCTGCACTGCGCCGCTCGCAAGCGGCTTCGTTCTTCGCCTTCTGCCGTCCGGCGAGAGCTGAACTCCAGCGGTCAGTTGCAGCTCTGCCCAACAGCGTGTTCTCAGTTCTGCGGGCAAGCACGCCCTCTTGCCTTGGCCCCGAGAGCAAAGTCCCGAGCGAGCACTCGACTCAGTGCAATGCACCCGGAAGGACGCTCTCGCTCGTCTTTCAAGGAGCGATTCCTAACAGCAGAAGCAGCAGAGGCACAAACTGCATGACGAGAAGGGACAACGTAGAACACGTCTCTGTCCTGGCACATTTTCGTGTGCGAAACTTCCCTCCGGGTCTTCGGACCTTGCGAAGCCCTGTGTACTGCGAGCGCTGCTACTCGCAGCTGAGAAGGACCGTGGAGCTAGCGGCGAATTCGGAGAGCTCTTCGCTGCACTGCGCCGCTCGCAAGCGGCTTCGTTCTTCGCCTTCTGCCGTCCGGCGAGAGCTGAACTCCAGCGGTCAGTTGCAGCTCTGCCCAACAGCGTGTTCTCAGTTCTGCGGGCAAGCACGCCCTCTTGCCTTGGCCCCGAGAGCAAAGTCCCGAGCGAGCACTCGACTCAGTGCAATGCACCCGGAAGGACGCTCTCGCTCGTCTTTCAAGGAGCGATTCCTAACAGCAGAAGCAGCAGAGGCACAAACTGCATGACGAGAAGGGACAACGTAGAACACGTCTCTGTCCTGGCGCATTTTCGTGTGCGATACTTCCCTCCGGGTCTTCGGGCCTTGCGAAGCTCTGTGTACTGCGAGCGCTGCTACTCGCAGCTGAGAAGGACCGTGGAGCTAGCGGCGAATTCGGAGAGCTCTTCGCTGCACTGCGCCGCTCGCAAGCGGCTTCGTTCTTCGCCTTCTGCCGTCCGGCGAGAGCTGAACTCCAGCGGTCAGTTGCAGCTCTGCCCAACAGCGTGTTCTCAGTTCTGCGGGCAAGCACGCCCTCTTGCCTTGGCCCCGAGTGCAAAGTCCCGAGCGAGCACTCGACTCAGTGCAATGCACCCGGAAGGACGCTCTCGCTCGTCTTTCAAGGAGCGATTCCTAACAGCAGAAGCAGCAGAGGCACAAACTGCATGACGAGAAGGGACAACGTAGAACACGTCTCTGTCCTGGCATATTTTCGTGTGCGATACTTCCCTCCGGGTCTTCGGGCCTTGCGAAGCTCTGTGTACTGCGAGCGCTGCTACTCGCAGCTGAGAAGGACCGTGGAGCTAGCGGCGAATTCGGAGAGCTCTTCGCTGCACTGCGCCGCTCGCAAGCGGCTTCGTTCTTCGCCTTCTGCCGTCCGGCGACAGCTGAACTCCAGCGGTCAGTTGCAGCTCTGCCCAACAGCGTGTTCTCAGTTCTGCGGGCAAGCACGCCCTCTTGCCTTGGCCCCGAGTGCAAAGTCCCGAGCGAGCACTCGACTCAGTGCAATGCACCCGGAAGGACGCTCTCGCTCGTCTTTCAAGGAGCGATTCCTAACAGCAGAAGCAGCAGAGGCACAAACTGCATGACGAGAAGGGACAACGTAGAACACGTCTCTG
The DNA here is from genome assembly GCF_052056855.1 of Sturnus vulgaris. Classification (NCBI taxonomy): domain Eukaryota; kingdom Metazoa; phylum Chordata; class Aves; order Passeriformes; family Sturnidae; genus Sturnus; species Sturnus vulgaris. The sequence goes on from NW_028275967.1 coordinate 65,971, forward strand.
TCCTGGCACATTTTCGTGTGCGATACTTCCCTCCGGGTCTTCGGGCCTTGCGAAGCTCTGTGTACTGCGAGCGCTGCTACTCGCAGCTGAGAAGGACCGTGGAGCTAGCGGCGAATTCGGAGAGCTCTTCGCTGCACTGCGCCGCTCGCAAGCGGCTTCGTTCTTCGCCTTCTGCCGTCCGGCGAGAGCTGAACTCCAGCGGTCAGTTGCAGCTCTGCCCAACAGCGTGTTCTCAGTTCTGCGGGCAAGCACGCCCTCTTGCCTTGGCCCCGAGAGCAAAGCCCCGAGCGAGCACTCGACTCAGTGCAATGCACCCGGAAGGACGCTCTCGCTCGTCTTTCAAGGAGCGATTCCTAACAGCAGAAGCAGCAGAGGCACAAACTGCATGACGAGAAGGGACAACGTAGAACACGTCTCTGTCCTGGCACATTTCCGTGTGCCATACTTCCCTCCGGGTCTTCGGGCCTTGCGAAGCTCTGTGTACTGCGAGCGCTGCTACTCGCAGCTGAGAAGGACCGTGGAGCTAGCGGCGAATTCGGAGAGCTCTTCGCTGCACTGCGCCGCTCGCAAGCGGCTTCGTTCTTCGCCTTCTGCCGTCCGGCGAGAGCTGAACTCCAGCGGTCAGTTGCAGCTCTGCCCAACAGCGTGTTCTCAGTTCTGCGGGCAAGCACGCCCTCTTGCCTTGGCCCCGAGAGCAAAGTCCCGAGCGAGCACTCGACTCAGTGCAATGCACCCGGAAGGACGCTCTCGCTCGCCTTTCAAGGAGCGATTCCTAACAGCAGAAGCAGCAGAGGCACAAACTGCATGACGAGAAGGGACAACGTAGAACACGTCTCTGTCCTGGCACATTTTCGTGTGCGATACTTCCCTCCGGGTCTTCGGGCCTTGCGAAGCCCTGTGTACTGCGAGCGCTGCTACTCGCAGCTGAGAAGGACCGTGGAGCTAGCGGCGAATTCGGAGAGCTCTTCGCTGCACTGCGCCGCTCGCAAGCGGCTTCGTTCTTCGCCTTCTGCCGTCCGGCGAGAGCTGAACTCCAGCGGTCAGTTGCAGCTCTGCCCAACAGCGTGTTCTCAGTTCTGCGGGCAAGCACGCCCTCTTGCCTTGGCCCCGAGAGCAAAGTCCCGAGCGAGCACTCGACTCAGTGCAATGCACCCGGAAGGACGCTCTCGCTCGTCTTTCAAGGAGCGATTCCTAACAGCAGAAGCAGCAGAGGCACAAACTGCATGACGAGAAGGGACAACGTAGAACACGTCTCTGTCCTGGCACATTTTCGTGTGCGAAACTTCCCTCCGGGTCTTCGGGCCTTGCGAAGCCCTGTGTACTGCGAGCGCTGCTACTCGCAGCTGAGAAGGACCGTGGAGCTAGCGGCGAATTCGGAGAGCTCTTCGCTGCACTGCGCCGCTCGCAAGCGGCTTCGTTCTTCGCCTTCTGCCGTCCGGCGAGAGCTGAACTCCAGCGGTCAGTTGCAGCTCTGCCCAACAGCGTGTTCTCAGTTCTGCGGGCAAGCACGCCCTCTTGCCTTGGCCCCGAGAGCAAAGTCCCGAGCGAGCACTCGACTCAGTGCAATGCACCCGGAAGGACGCTCTCGCTCGTCTTTCAAGGAGCGATTCCTAACAGCAGAAGCAGCAGAGGCACAAACTGCATGACGAGAAGGGACAACGTAGAACACGTCTCTGTCCTGGCACATTTTCGTGTGCGAAACTTCCCTCCGGGTCTTCGGGCCTTGCGAAGCCCTGTGTACTGCGAGCGCTGCTACTCGCAGCTGAGAAGGACCGTGGAGCTAGCGGCGAATTCGGAGAGCTCTTCGCTGCACTGCGCCGCTCGCAAGCGGCTTCGTTCTTCGCCTTCTGCCGTCCGGCGAGAGCTGAACTCCAGCGGTCAGTTGCAGCTCTGCCCAACAGCGTGTTCTCAGTTCTGCGGGCAAGCACGCCCTCTTGCCTTGGCCCCGAGTGCAAAGTCCCGAGCGAGCACTCGACTCAGTGCAATGCACCCGGAAGGACGCTCTCGCTCGCCTTTCAAGGAGCGATTCCTAACAGCAGAAGCAGCAGAGGCACAAACTGCATGACGAGAAGGGACAACGTAGAACACGTCTCTGTCCTGGCGCATTTTCGTGTGCGATACTTCCCTCCGGGTCTTCGGGCCTTGCGAAGCCCTGTGTACTGCGAGCGCTGCTACTCGCAGCTGAGAAGGACCGTGGAGCTAGCGGCGAATTCGGAGAGCTCTTCGCTGCACTGCGCCGCTCGCAAGCGGCTTCGTTCTTCGCCTTCTGCCGTCCGGCGAGAGCTGAACTCCAGCGGTCAGTTGCAGCTCTGCCCAACAGCGTGTTCTCAGTTCTGCGGGCAAGCACGCCCTCTTGCCTTGGCCCCGAGAGCAAAGTCCCGAGCGAGCACTCGACTCAGTGCAATGCACCCGGAAGGACGCTCTCGCTCGTCTTTCAAGGAGCGATTCCTAACAGCAGAAGCAGCAGAGGCACAAACTGCATGACGAGAAGGGACAACGTAGAACACGTCTCTGTCCTGGCACATTTTCGTGTGCGAAACTTCCCTCCGGGTCTTCGGGCCTTGCGAAGCCCTGTGTACTGCGAGCGCTGCTACTCGCAGCTGAGAAGGACCGTGGAGCTAGCGGCGAATTCGGAGAGCTCTTCGCTGCACTGCGCCGCTCGCAAGCGGCTTCGTTCTTCGCCTTCTGCCGTCCGGCGAGAGCTGAACTCCAGCGGTCAGTTGCAGCTCTGCCCAACAGCGTGTTCTCAGTTCTGCGGGCAAGCACGCCCTCTTGCCTTGGCCCCGAGTGCAAAGTCCCGAGCGAGCACTCGACTCAGTGCAATGCACCCGGAAGGACGCTCTCGCTCGCCTTTCAAGGAGCGATTCCTAACAGCAGAAGCAGCAGAGGCACAAACTGCATGACGAGAAGGGACAACGTAGAACACGTCTCTGTCCTGGCACATTTTCGTGTGCGATACTTCCCTCCGGGTCTTCGGGCCTTGCGAAGCCCTGTGTACTGCGAGCGCTGCTACTCGCAGCTGAGAAGGACCGTGGAGCTAGCGGCGAATTCGGAGAGCTCTTCGCTGCACTGCGCCGCTCGCAAGCGGCTTCGTTCTTCGCCTTCTGCCGTCCGGCGAGAGCTGAACTCCAGCGGTCAGTTGCAGCTCTGCCCAACAGCGTGTTCTCAGTTCTGCGGGCAAGCACGCCCTCTTGCCTTGGCCCCGAGAGCAAAGTCCCGAGCGAGCACTCGACTCAGTGCAATGCACCCGGAAGGACGCTCTCGCTCGTCTTTCAAGGAGCGATTCCTAACAGCAGAAGCAGCAGAGGCACAAACTGCATGACGAGAAGGGACAACGTAGAACACGTCTCTGTCCTGGCACATTTTCGTGTGCGATACTTCCCTCCGGGTCTTCGGGCCTTGCGAAGCTCTGTGTACTGCGAGCGCTGCTACTCGCAGCTGAGAAGGACCGTGGAGCTAGCGGCGAATTCGGAGAGCTCTTCGCTGCACTGCGCCGCTCGCAAGCGGCTTCGTTCTTCGCCTTCTGCCGTCCGGCGACAGCTGAACTCCAGCGGTCAGTTGCAGCTCTGCCCAACAGCGTGTTCTCAGTTCTGCGGGCAAGCACGCCCTCTTGCCTTGGCCCCGAGTGCAAAGTCCCGAGCGAGCACTCGACTCAGTGCAATGCACCCGGAAGGACGCTCTCGCTCGCCTTTCAAGGAGCGATTCCTAACAGCAGAAGCAGCAGAGGCACAAACTGCATGACGAGAAGGGACAACGTAGAACACGTCTCTGTCCTGGCACATTTCCGTGTGCCATACTTCCCTCCGGGTCTTCGGGCCTTGCGAAGCTCTGTGTACTGCGAGCGCTGCTACTCGCAGCTGAGAAGGACCGTGGAGCTAGCGGCGAATTCGGAGAGCTCTTCGCTGCACTGCGCCGCTCGCAAGCGGCTTCGTTCTTCGCCTTCTGCCGTCCGGCGAGAGCTGAACTCCAGCGGTCAGTTGCAGCTCTGCCCAACAGCGTGTTCTCAGTTCTGCGGGCAAGCACGCCCTCTTGCCTTGGCCCCGAGAGCAAAGTCCCGAGCGAGCACTCGACTCAGTGCAATGCACCCGGAAGGACGCTCTCGCTCGCCTTTCAAGGAGCGATTCCTAACAGCAGAAGCAGCAGAGGCACAAACTGCATGACGAGAAGGGACAACGTAGAACACGTCTCTGTCCTGGCACATTTTCGTGTGCGATACTTCCCTCCGGGTCTTCGGGCCTTGCGAAGCCCTGTGTACTGCGAGCGCTGCTACTCGCAGCTGAGAAGGACCGTGGAGCTAGCGGCGAATTCGGAGAGCTCTTCGCTGCACTGCGCCGCTCGCAAGCGGCTTCGTTCTTCGCCTTCTGCCGTCCGGCGAGAGCTGAACTCCAGCGGTCAGTTGCAGCTCTGCCCAACAGCGTGTTCTCAGTTCTGCGGGCAAGCACGCCCTCTTGCCTTGGCCCCGAGAGCAAAGTCCCGAGCGAGCACTCGACTCAGTGCAATGCACCCGGAAGGACGCTCTCGCTCGTCTTTCAAGGAGCGATTCCTAACAGCAGAAGCAGCAGAGGCACAAACTGCATGACGAGAAGGGACAACGTAGAACACGTCTCTGTCCTGGCACATTTTCGTGTGCGAAACTTCCCTCCGGGTCTTCGGGCCTTGCGAAGCCCTGTGTACTGCGAGCGCTGCTACTCGCAGCTGAGAAGGACCGTGGAGCTAGCGGCGAATTCGGAGAGCTCTTCGCTGCACTGCGCCGCTCGCAAGCGGCTTCGTTCTTCGCCTTCTGCCGTCCGGCGAGAGCTGAACTCCAGCGGTCAGTTGCAGCTCTGCCCAACAGCGTGTTCTCAGTTCTGCGGGCAAGCACGCCCTCTTGCCTTGGCCCCGAGTGCAAAGTCCCGAGCGAGCACTCGACTCAGTGCAATGCACCCGGAAGGACGCTCTCGCTCGCCTTTCAAGGAGCGATTCCTAACAGCAGAAGCAGCAGAGGCACAAACTGCATGACGAGAAGGGACAACGTAGAACACGTCTCTGTCCTGGCACATTTTCGTGTGCGATACTTCCCTCCGGGTCTTCGGGCCTTGCGAAGCCCTGTGTACTGCGAGCGCTGCTACTCGCAGCTGAGAAGGACCGTGGAGCTAGCGGCGAATTCGGAGAGCTCTTCGCTGCACTGCGCCGCTCGCAAGCGGCTTCGTTCTTCGCCTTCTGCCGTCCGGCGAGAGCTGAACTCCAGCGGTCAGTTGCAGCTCTGCCCAACAGCGTGTTCTCAGTTCTGCGGGCAAGCACGCCCTCTTGCCTTGGCCCCGAGAGCAAAGTCCCGAGCGAGCACTCGACTCAGTGCAATGCACCCGGAAGGACGCTCTCGCTCGTCTTTCAAGGAGCGATTCCTAACAGCAGAAGCAGCAGAGGCACAAACTGCATGACGAGAAGGGACAACGTAGAACACGTCTCTGTCCTGGCACATTTCCGTGTGCCATACTTCCCTCCGGGTCTTCGGGCCTTGCGAAGCTCTGTGTACTGCGAGCGCTGCTACTCGCAGCTGAGAAGGACCGTGGAGCTAGCGGCGAATTCGGAGAGCTCTTCGCTGCACTGCGCCGCTCGCAAGCGGCTTCGTTCTTCGCCTTCTGCCGTCCGGCGAGAGCTGAACTCCAGCGGTCAGTTGCAGCTCTGCCCAACAGCGTGTTCTCAGTTCTGCGGGCAAGCACGCCCTCTTGCCTTGGCCCCGAGAGCAAAGTCCCGAGCGAGCACTCGACTCAGTGCAATGCACCCGGAAGGACGCTCTCGCTCGTCTTTCAAGGAGCGATTACCTACAGCAAAAGCAGCAGAGGCACAAACTGCATGACGAGAAGGGACAACGTAGAACACGTCTCTGTCCTGGCACATTTTCGTGTGCGATACTTCCCTCCGGGTCTTCGGACCTTGCGAAGCCCTGTGTACTGCGAGCGCTGCTACTCGCAGCTGAGAAGGACCGTGGAGCTAGCGGCGAATTCGGAGAGCTCTTCGCTGCACTGCGCCGCTCGCAAGCGGCTTCGTTCTTCGCCTTCTGCCGTCCGGCGAGAGCTGAACTCCAGCGGTCAGTTGCAGCTCTGCCCAACAGCGTGTTCTCAGTTCTGCGGGCAAGCACGCCCTCTTGCCTTGGCCCCGAGTGCAAAGTCCCGAGCGAGCACTCGACTCAGTGCAATGCACCCGGAAGGACGCTCTCGCTCGTCTTTCAAGGAGCGATTCCTAACAGCAGAAGCAGCAGAGGCACAAACTGCATGACGAGAAGGGACAACGTAGAACACGTCTCTGTCCTGGCGCATTTTCGTGTGCGATACTTCCCTCCGGGTCTTCGGGCCTTGCGAAGCTCTGTGTACTGCGAGCGCTGCTACTCGCAGCTGAGAAGGACCGTGGAGCTAGCGGCGAATTCGGAGAGCTCTTCGCTGCACTGCGCCGCTCGCAAGCGGCTTCGTTCTTCGCCTTCTGCCGTCCGGCGAGAGCTGAACTCCAGCGGTCAGTTGCAGCTCTGCCCAACAGCGTGTTCTCAGTTCTGCGGGCAAGCACGCCCTCTTGCCTTGGCCCCGAGTGCAAAGTCCCGAGCGAGCACTCGACTCAGTGCAATGCACCCGGAAGGACGCTCTCGCTCGTCTTTCAAGGAGCGATTCCTAACAGCAGAAGCAGCAGAGGCACAAACTGCATGACGAGAAGGGACAACGTAGAACACGTCTCTGTCCTGGCGCATTTTCGTGTGCGATACTTCCCTCCGGGTCTTCGGGCCTTGCGAAGCTCTGTGTACTGCGAGCGCTGCTACTCGCAGCTGAGAAGGACCGTGGAGCTAGCGGCGAATTGGGAGAGCTCTTCGCTGCACTGCGCCGCTCGCAAGCGGCTTCGTTCTTCGCCTTCTGCCGTCCGGCGAGAGCTGAACTCCAGCGGTCAGTTGCAGCTCTGCCCAACAGCGTGTTCTCAGTTCTGCGGGCAAGCACGCCCTCTTGCCTTGGCCCCGAGTGCAAAGTCCCGAGCGAGCACTCGACTCAGTGCAATGCACCCGGAAGGACGCTCTCGCTCGTCTTTCAAGGAGCGATTCCTAACAGCAGAAGCAGCAGAGGCACAAACTGCATGACGAGAAGGGACAACGTAGAACACGTCTCTGTCCTGGCACATTTTCGTGTGCGATACTTCCCTCCGGGTCTTCGGGCCTTGCGAAGCTCTGTGTACTGCGAGCGCTGCTACTCGCAGCTGAGAAGGACCGTGGAGCTAGCGGCGAATTCGGAGAGCTCTTCGCTGCACTGCGCCGCTCGCAAGCGGCTTCGTTCTTCGCCTTTTGCCGTCCGGCGAGAGCTGAACTCCAGCGGTCAGTTGCAGCTCTGCCCAACAGCGTGTTCTCAGTTCTGCGGGCAAGCACGCCCTCTTGCCTTGGCCCCGAGTGCAAAGTCCCGAGCGAGCACTCGACTCAGTGCAATGCACCCGGAAGGACGCTCTCGCTCGTCTTTCAAGGAGCGATTACCTACAGCAGAAGCAGCAGAGGCACAAACTGCATGACGAGAAAGGACAACGTAGAACACGTCTCTGTCCTGGCACATTTTCGTGTGCGATACTTCCCTCCGGGTCTTGCGAAGCCCTGTGTACTGCGAGCGCTGCTACTCGCAGCTGAGAAGGACCGTGGAGCTAGCGGCGAATTCGGAGAGCTCTTCGCTGCACTGCGCCGCTCGCAAGCGGCTTCGTTCTTCGCCTTCTGCCGTCCGGCGAGAGCTGAACTCCAGCGGTCAGTTGCAGCTCTGCCCAACAGCGTGTTCTCAGTTCTGCGGGCAAGCACGCCCTCTTGCCTTGGCCCCGAGTGCAAAGTCCCGAGCGAGCACTCGACTCAGTGCAATGCACCCGGAAGGACGCTCTCGCTCGTCTTTCAAGGAGCGATTCCTAACAGCAGAAGCAGCAGAGGCACAAACTGCATGACGAGAAGGGACAACGTAGAACACGTCTCTGTCCTGGCACATTTTCGTGTGCGATACTTCCCTCCGGGTCTTCGGGCCTTGCGAAGCTCTGTGTACTGCGAGCGCTGCTACTCGCAGCTGAGAAGGACCGTGGAGCTAGCGGCGAATTCGGAGAGCTCTTCGCTGCACTGCGCCGCTCGCAAGCGGCTTCGTTCTTCGCCTTCTGCCGTCCGGCGAGAGCTGAACTCCAGCGGTCAGTTGCAGCTCTGCCCAACAGCGTGTTCTCAGTTCTGCGGGCAAGCACGCCCTCTTGCCTTGGCCCCGAGAGCAAAGTCCCGAGCGAGCACTCGACTCAGTGCAATGCACCCGGAAGGACGCTCTCGCTCGTCTTTCAAGGAGCGATTCCTAACAGCAGAAGCAGCAGAGGCACAAACTGCATGACGAGAAGGGACAACGTAGAACACGTCTCTGTCCTGGCACATTTTCGTGTGCGATACTTCCCTCCGGGTCTTCGGGCCTTGCGAAGCTCTGTGTACTGCGAGCGCTGCTACTCGCAGCTGAGAAGGACCGTGGAGCTAGCGGCGAATTCGGAGAGCTCTTCGCTGCACTGCGCCGCTCGCAAGCGGCTTCGTTCTTCGCCTTCTGCCGTCCGGCGAGAGCTGAACTCCAGCGGTCAGTTGCAGCTCTGCCCAACAGCGTGTTCTCAGTTCTGCGGGCAAGCACGCCCTCTTGCCTTGGCCCCGAGTGCAAAGTCCCGAGCGAGCACTCGACTCAGTGCAATGCACCCGGAAGGACGCTCTCGCTCGCCTTTCAAGGAGCGATTCCTAACAGCAGAAGCAGCAGAGGCACAAACTGCATGACGAGAAGGGACAACGTAGAACACGTCTCTGTCCTGGCACATTTCCGTGTGCCATACTTCCCTCCGGGTCTTCGGGCCTTGCGAAGCTCTGTGTACTGCGAGCGCTGCTACTCGCAGCTGAGAAGGACCGTGGAGCTAGCGGCGAATTCGGAGAGCTCTTCGCTGCACTGCGCCGCTCGCAAGCGGCTTCGTTCTTCGCCTTCTGCCGTCCGGCGAGAGCTGAACTCCAGCGGTCAGTTGCAGCTCTGCCCAACAGCGTGTTCTCAGTTCTGCGGGCAAGCACGCCCTCTTGCCTTGGCCCCGAGTGCAAAGTCCCGAGCGAGCACTCGACTCAGTGCAATGCACCCGGAAGGACGCTCTCGCTCGTCTTTCAAGGAGCGATTCCTAACAGCAGAAGCAGCAGAGGCACAAACTGCATGACGAGAAGGGACAACGTAGAACACGTCTCTGTCCTGGCACATTTTCGTGTGCGATACTTCCCTCCGGGTCTTCGGGCCTTGCGAAGCCCTGTGTACTGCGAGCGCTGCTACTCGCAGCTGAGAAGGACCGTGGAGCTAGCGGCGAATTCGGAGAGCTCTTCGCTGCACTGCGCCGCTCGCAAGCGGCTTCGTTCTTCGCCTTCTGCCGTCCGGCGAGAGCTGAACTCCAGCGGTCAGTTGCAGCTCTGCCCAACAGCGTGTTCTCAGTTCTGCGGGCAAGCACGCCCTCTTGCCTTGGCCCCGAGAGCAAAGTCCCGAGCGAGCACTCGACTCAGTGCAATGCACCCGGAAGGACGCTCTCGCTCGCCTTTCAAGGAGCGATTCCTAACAGCAGAAGCAGCAGAGGCACAAACTGCATGACGAGAAGGGACAACGTAGAACACGTCTCTGTCCTGGCACATTTCCGTGTGCCATACTTCCCTCCGGGTCTTCGGGCCTTGCGAAGCTCCGTGTACTGCGAGCGCTGCTACTCGCAGCTGAGAAGGACCGTGGAGCTAGCGGCGAATTCGGAGAGCTCTTCGCTGCACTGCGCCGCTCGCAAGCGGCTTCGTTCTTCGCCTTCTGCCGTCCGGCGACAGCTGAACTCCAGCGGTCAGTTGCAGCTCTGCCCAACAGCGTGTTCTCAGTTCTGCGGGCAAGCACGCCCTCTTGCCTTGGCCCCGAGAGCAAAGTCCCGAGCGAGCACTCGACTCAGTGCAATGCACCCGGAAGGACGCTCTCGCTCGTCTTTCAAGGAGCGATTCCTAACAGCACAAGCAGCAGAGGCACAAACTGCATGACGAGAAGGGACAACGTAGAACACGTCTCTGTCCTGGCACATTTCCGTGTGCCATACTTCCCTCCGGGTCTTCGGGCCTTGCGAAGCCCTGTGTACTGCGAGCGCTGCTACTCGCAGCTGAGAAGGACCGTGGAGCTAGCGGCGAATTCGGAGAGCTCTTCGCTGCACTGCGCCGCTCGCAAGCGGCTTCGTTCTTCGCCTTCTGCCGTCCGGCGAGAGCTGAACTCCAGCGGTCAGTTGCAGCTCTGCCCAACAGCGTGTTCTCAGTTCTGCGGGCAAGCACGCCCTCTTGCCTTGGCCCCGAGAGCAAAGTCCCGAGCGAGCATTCGACTTAGTGCAATGCACCCGGAAGGACGCTCTCGCTCGTCTTTCAAGGAGCGATTCCTAACAGCAGAAGCAGCAGAGGCACAAACTGCATGACGAGAAGGGACAACGTAGAACACGTCTCTGTCCTGGCACATTTCCGTGTGCCATACTTCCCTCCGGGTCTTCGGGCCTTGCGAAGCTCTGTGTACTGCGAGCGCTGCTACTCGCAGCTGAGAAGGACCGTGGAGCTAGCGGCGAATTCGGAGAGCTCTTCGCTGCACTGCGCCGCTCGCAAGCGGCTTCGTTCTTCGCCTTCTGCCGTCCGGCGAGAGCTGAACTCCAGCGGTCAGTTGCAGCTCTGCCCAACAGCGTGTTCTCAGTTCTGCGGGCAAGCACGCCCTCTTGCCTTGGCCCCGAGAGCAAAGTCCCGAGCGAGCACTCGACTCAGTGCAATGCACCCGGAAGGACGCTCTCGCTCGTCTTTCAAGGAGCGATTACCTACAGCAAAAGCAGCAGAGGCACAAACTGCATGACGAGAAGGGACAACGTAGAACACGTCTCTGTCCTGGCACATTTTCGTGTGCGATACTTCCCTCCGGGTCTTCGGGCCTTGCGAAGCTCTGTGTACTGCGAGCGCTGCTACTCGCAGCTGAGAAGGACCGTGGAGCTAGCGGCGAATTCGGAGAGCTCTTCGCTGCACTGCGCCGCTCGCAAGCGGCTTCGTTCTTCGCCTTCTGCCGTCCGGCGAGAGCTGAACTCCAGCGGTCAGTTGCAGCTCTGCCCAACAGCGTGTTCTCAGTTCTGCGGGCAAGCACGCCCTCTTGCCTTGGCCCCGAGTGCAAAGTCCCGAGCGAGCACTCGACTCAGTGCAATGCACCCGGAAGGACGCTCTCGCTCGTCTTTCAAGGAGCGATTCCTAACAGCAGAAGCAGCAGAGGCACAAACTGCATGACGAGAAGGGACAACGTAGAACACGTCTCTGTCCTGGCACATTTTCGTGTGCGATACTTCCCTCCGGGTCTTCGGGCCTTGCGAAGCCCTGTGTACTGCGAGCGCTGCTACTCGCAGCTGAGAAGGACCGTGGAGCTAGCGGCGAATTCGGAGAGCTCTTCGCTGCACTGCGCCGCTCGCAAGCGGCTTCGTTCTTCGCCTTCTGCCGTCCGGCGAGAGCTGAACTCCAGCGGTCAGTTGCAGCTCTGCCCAACAGCGTGTTCTCAGTTCTGCGGGCAAGCACGCCCTCTTGCCTTGGCCCCGAGAGCAAAGTCCCGAGCGAGCACTCGACTCAGTGCAATGCACCCGGAAGGACGCTCTCGCTCGTCTTTCAAGGAGCGATTCCTAACAGCAGAAGCAGCAGAGGCACAAACTGCATGACGAGAAGGGACAACGTAGAACACGTCTCTGTCCTGGCACATTTTCGTGTGCGATACTTCCCTCCGGGGCTTCGGGCCTTGCGAAGCCCTGTGTACTGCGAGCGCTGCTACTCGCAGCTCAGAAGGACCGTGGAGCTAGCGGCGAATTCGGAGAGCTCTTCGCTGCACTGCGCCGCTCGCAAGCGGCTTCGTTCTTCGCCTTCTGCCGTCCGGCGAGAGCTGAACTCCAGCGGTCAGTTGCAGCTCTGCCCAACAGCGTGTTCTCAGTTCTGCGGGCAAGCACGCCCTCTTGCCTTGGCTCCGAGAGCAAAGCCCCGAGCGAGCACTCGACTCAGTGCAATGCACCCGGAAGGACGCTGTCGCTCGCCTTTCAAGGAGCGATTCCTAACAGCAGAAGCAGCAGAGGCACAAACTGCATGACGAGAAGGGACAACGTAGAACACGTCTCTGTCCTGGCACATTTCCGTGTGCCATACTTCCCTCCGGGTCTTCGGGCCTTGCGAAGCTCTGTGTACTGCGAGCGCTGCTACTCGCAGCTGAGAAGGACCGTGGAGCTAGCGGCGAATTCGGAGAGCTCTTCGCTGCACTGCGCCGCTCGCAAGCGGCTTCGTTCTTCGCCTTCTGCCGTCCGGCGAGAGCTGAACTCCAGCGGTCAGTTGCAGCTCTGCCCAACAGCGTGTTCTCAGTTCTGCGGGCAAGCACGCCCTCTTGCCTTGGCCCCGAGAGCAAAGTCCCGAGCGAGCACTCGACTCAGTGCAATGCACCCGGAAGGACGCTCTCGCTCGTCTTTCAAGGAGCGATTCCTAACAGCAGAAGCAGCAGAGGCACAAACTGCATGACGAGAAGGGACAACGTAGAACACGTCTCTGTCCTGGCACATTTTCGTGTGCGATACTTCCCTCCGGGGCTTCGGGCCTTGCGAAGCCCTGTGTACTGCGAGCGCTGCTACTCGCAGCTGAGAAGGACCGTGGAGCTAGCGGCGAATTCGGAGAGCTCTTCGCTGCACTGCGCCGCTCGCAAGCGGCTTCGTTCTTCGCCTTCTGCCGTCCGGCGAGAGCTGAACTCCAGCGGTCAGTTGCAGCTCTGCCCAACAGCGTGTTCTCAGTTCTGCGGGCAAGCACGCCCTCTTGCCTTGGCCCCGAGAGCAAAGCCCCGAGCGAGCACTCGACTCAGTGCAATGCACCCGGAAGGACGCTGTCGCTCGCCTTTCAAGGAGCGATTCCTAACAGCAGAAGCAGCAGAGGCACAAACTGCATGACGAGAAGGGACAACGTAGAACACGTCTCTGTCCTGGCACATTTCCGTGTGCCATACTTCCCTCCGGGTCTTCGGGCCTTGCGAAGCTCTGTGTACTGCGAGCGCTGCTACTCGCAGCTGAGAAGGACCGTGGAGCTAGCGGCGAATTCGGAGAGCTCTTCGCTGCACTGCGCCGCTCGCAAGCGGCTTCGTTCTTCGCCTTCTGCCGTCCGGCGAGAGCTGAACTCCAGCGGTCAGTTGCAGCTCTGCCCAACAGCGTGTTCTCAGTTCTGCGGGCAAGCACGCCCTCTTGCCTTGGCCCCGAGAGCAAAGTCCCGAGCGAGCACTCGACTCAGTGCAATGCACCCGGAAGGACGCTCTCGCTCGTCTTTCAAGGAGCGATTCCTAACAGCAGAAGCAGCAGAGGCACAAACTGCATGACGAGAAGGGACAACGTAGAACACGTCTCTGTCCTGGCACATTTTCGTGTGCGAAACTTCCCTCCGGGTCTTCGGACCTTGCGAAGCCCTGTGTACTGCGAGCGCTGCTACTCGCAGCTGAGAAGGACCGTGGAGCTAGCGGCGAATTCGGAGAGCTCTTCGCTGCACTGCGCCGCTCGCAAGCGGCTTCGTTCTTCGCCTTCTGCCGTCCGGCGAGAGCTGAACTCCAGCGGTCAGTTGCAGCTCTGCCCAACAGCGTGTTCTCAGTTCTGCGGGCAAGCACGCCCTCTTGCCTTGGCCCCGAGAGCAAAGTCCCGAGCGAGCACTCGACTCAGTGCAATGCACCCGGAAGGACGCTCTCGCTCGCCTTTCAAGGAGCGATTCCTAACAGCAGAAGCAGCAGAGGCACAAACTGCATGACGAGAAGGGACAACGTAGAACACGTCTCTGTCCTGGCACATTTTCGTGTGCGATACTTCCCTCCGGGTCTTCGGGCCTTGCGAAGCCCTGTGTACTGCGAGCGCTGCTACTCGCAGCTGAGAAGGACCGTGGAGCTAGCGGCGAATTCGGAGAGCTCTTCGCTGCACTGCGCCGCTCGCAAGCGGCTTCGTTCTTCGCCTTCTGCCGTCCGGCGAGAGCTGAACTCCAGCGGTCAGTTGCAGCTCTGCCCAACAGCGTGTTCTCAGTTCTGCGGGCAAGCACGCCCTCTTGCCTTGGCCCCGAGAGCAAAGTCCCGAGCGAGCACTCGACTCAGTGCAATGCACCCGGAAGGACGCTCTCGCTCGTCTTTCAAGGAGCGATTACCTACAGCAAAAGCAGCAGAGGCACAAACTGCATGACGAGAAGGGACAACGTAGAACACGTCTCTGTCCTGGCACATTTTCGTGTGCGATACTTCCCTCCGGGTCTTCGGGCCTTGCGAAGCTCTGTGTACTGCGAGCGCTGCTACTCGCAGCTGAGAAGGACCGTGGAGCTAGCGGCGAATTCGGAGAGCTCTTCGCTGCACTGCGCCGCTCGCAAGCGGCTTCGTTCTTCGCCTTCTGCCGTCCGGCGAGAGCTGAACTCCAGCGGTCAGTTGCAGCTCTGCCCAACAGCGTGTTCTCAGTTCTGCGGGCAAGCACGCCCTCTTGCCTTGGCCCCGAGTGCAAAGTCCCGAGCGAGCACTCGACTCAGTGCAATGCACCCGGAAGGACGCTCTCGCTCGTCTTTCAAGGAGCGATTCCTAACAGCAGAAGCAGCAGAGGCACAAACTGCATGACGAGAAGGGACAACGTAGAACACGTCTCTGTCCTGGCGCATTTTCGTGTGCGATACTTCCCTCCGGGTCTTCGGGCCTTGCGAAGCTCTGTGTACTGCGAGCGCTGCTACTCGCAGCTGAGAAGGACCGTGGAGCTAGCGGCGAATTCGGAGAGCTCTTCGCTGCACTGCGCCGCTCGCAAGCGGCTTCGTTCTTCGCCTTCTGCCGTCCGGCGAGAGCTGAACTCCAGCGGTCAGTTGCAGCTCTGCCCAACAGCGTGTTCTCAGTTCTGCGGGCAAGCACGCCCTCTTGCCTTGGCCCCGAGTGCAAAGTCCCGAGCGAGCACTCGACTCAGTGCAATGCACCCGGAAGGACGCTCTCGCTCGTCTTTCAAGGAGCGATTCCTAACAGCAGAAGCAGCAGAGGCACAAACTGCATGACGAGAAGGGACAACGTAGAACACGTCTCTGTCCTGGCATATTTTCGTGTGCGATACTTCCCTCCGGGTCTTCGGGCCTTGCGAAGCTCTGTGTACTGCGAGCGCTGCTACTCGCAGCTGAGAAGGACCGTGGAGCTAGCGGCGAATTCGGAGAGCTCTTCGCTGCACTGCGCCGCTCGCAAGCGGCTTCGTTCTTCGCCTTCTGCCGTCCGGCGAGAGCTGAACTCCAGCGGTCAGTTGCAGCTCTGCCCAACAGCGTGTTCTCAGTTCTGCGGGCAAGCACGCCCTCTTGCCTTGGCCCCGAGTGCAAAGTCCCGAGCGAGCACTCGACTCAGTGCAATGCACCCGGAAGGACGCTCTCGCTCGTCTTTCAAGGAGCGATTCCTAACAGCAGAAGCAGCAGAGGCACAAACTGCATGACGAGAAGGGACAACGTAGAACACGTCTCTGTCCTGGCACATTTTCGTGTGCGATACTTCCCTCCGGGTCTTCGGGCCTTGCGAAGCTCTGTGTACTGCGAGCGCTGCTACTCGCAGCTGAGAAGGACCGTGGAGCTAGCGGCGAATTCGGAGAGCTCTTCGCTGCACTGCGCCGCTCGCAAGCGGCTTCGTTCTTCGCCTTCTGCCGTCCGGCGAGAGCTGAACTCCAGCGGTCAGTTGCAGCTCTGCCCAACAGCGTGTTCTCAGTTCTGCGGGCAAGCACGCCCTCTTGCCTTGGCCCCGAGAGCAAAGCCCCGAGCGAGCACTCGACTCAGTGCAATGCACCCGGAAGGACGCTCTCGCTCGTCTTTCAAGGAGCGATTCCTAACAGCAGAAGCAGCAGAGGCACAAACTGCATGACGAGAAGGGACAACGTAGAACACGTCTCTGTCCTGGCACATTTCCGTGTGCCATACTTCCCTCCGGGTCTTCGGGCCTTGCGAAGCCCTGTGTACTGCGAGCGCTGCTACTCGCAGCTGAGAAGGACCGTGGAGCTAGCGGCGAATTCGGAGAGCTCTTCGCTGCACTGCGCCGCTCGCAAGCGGCTTCGTTCTTCGCCTTCTGCCGTCCGGCGAGAGCTGAACTCCAGCGGTCAGTTGCAGCTCTGCCCAACAGCGTGTTCTCAGTTCTGCGGGCAAGCACGCCCTCTTGCCTTGGCCCCGAGAGCAAAGTCCCGAGCGAGCACTCGACTCAGTGCAATGCACCCGGAAGGACGCTCTCGCTCGCCTTTCAAGGAGCGATTCCTAACAGCAGAAGCAGCAGAGGCACAAACTGCATGACGAGAAGGGACAACGTAGAACACGTCTCTGTCCTGGCACATTTTCGTGTGCGATACTTCCCTCCGGGTCTTCGGGCCTTGCGAAGCCCTGTGTACTGCGAGCGCTGCTACTCGCAGCTGAGAAGGACCGTGGAGCTAGCGGCGAATTCGGAGAGCTCTTCGCTGCACTGCGCCGCTCGCAAGCGGCTTCGTTCTTCGCCTTCTGCCGTCCGGCGAGAGCTGAACTCCAGCGGTCAGTTGCAGCTCTGCCCAACAGCGTGTTCTCAGTTCTGCGGGCAAGCACGCCCTCTTGCCTTGGCCCCGAGAGCAAAGTCCCGAGCGAGCACTCGACTCAGTGCAATGCACCCGGAAGGACGCTCTCGCTCGCCTTTCAAGGAGCGATTCCTAACAGCAGAAGCAGCAGAGGCACAAACTGCATGACGAGAAGGGACAACGTAGAACACGTCTCTGTCCTGGCACATTTCCGTGTGCCATACTTCCCTCCGGGTCTTCGGGCCTTGCGAAGCTCTGTGTACTGCGAGCGCTGCTACTCGCAGCTGAGAAGGACCGTGGAGCTAGCGGCGAATTCGGAGAGCTCTTCGCTGCACTGCGCCGCTCGCAAGCGGCTTCGTTCTTCGCCTTCTGCCGTCCGGCGAGAGCTGAACTCCAGCGGTCAGTTGCAGCTCTGCCCAACAGCGTGTTCTCAGTTCTGCGGGCAAGCACGCCCTCTTGCCTTGGCCCCGAGAGCAAAGTCCCGAGCGAGCACTCGACTCAGTGCAATGCACCCGGAAGGACGCTCTCGCTCGCCTTTCAAGGAGCGATTCCTAACAGCAGAAGCAGCAGAGGCACAAACTGCATGACGAGAAGGGACAACGTAGAACACGTCTCTGTCCTGGCACATTTTCGTGTGCGATACTTCCCTCCGGGTCTTCGGGCCTTGCGAAGCCCTGTGTACTGCGAGCGCTGCTACTCGCAGCTGAGAAGGACCGTGGAGCTAGCGGCGAATTCGGAGAGCTCTTCGCTGCACTGCGCCGCTCGCAAGCGGCTTCGTTCTTCGCCTTCTGCCGTCCGGCGAGAGCTGAACTCCAGCGGTCAGTTGCAGCTCTGCCCAACAGCGTGTTCTCAGTTCTGCGGGCAAGCACGCCCTCTTGCCTTGGCCCCGAGAGCAAAGTCCCGAGCGAGCACTCGACTCAGTGCAATGCACCCGGAAGGACGCTCTCGCTCGTCTTTCAAGGAGCGATTCCTAACAGCAGAAGCAGCAGAGGCACAAACTGCATGACGAGAAGGGACAACGTAGAACACGTCTCTGTCCTGGCACATTTTCGTGTGCGAAACTTCCCTCCGGGTCTTCGGACCTTGCGAAGCCCTGTGTACTGCGAGCGCTGCTACTCGCAGCTGAGAAGGACCGTGGAGCTAGCGGCGAATTCGGAGAGCTCTTCGCTGCACTGCGCCGCTCGCAAGCGGCTTCGTTCTTCGCCTTCTGCCGTCCGGCGAGAGCTGAACTCCAGCGGTCAGTTGCAGCTCTGCCCAACAGCGTGTTCTCAGTTCTGCGGGCAAGCACGCCCTCTTGCCTTGGCCCCGAGAGCAAAGTCCCGAGCGAGCACTCGACTCAGTGCAATGCACCCGGAAGGACGCTCTCGCTCGTCTTTCAAGGAGCGATTCCTAACAGCAGAAGCAGCAGAGGCACAAACTGCATGACGAGAAGGGACAACGTAGAACACGTCTCTGTCCTGGCGCATTTTCGTGTGCGATACTTCCCTCCGGGTCTTCGGGCCTTGCGAAGCTCTGTGTACTGCGAGCGCTGCTACTCGCAGCTGAGAAGGACCGTGGAGCTAGCGGCGAATTCGGAGAGCTCTTCGCTGCACTGCGCCGCTCGCAAGCGGCTTCGTTCTTCGCCTTCTGCCGTCCGGCGAGAGCTGAACTCCAGCGGTCAGTTGCAGCTCTGCCCAACAGCGTGTTCTCAGTTCTGCGGGCAAGCACGCCCTCTTGCCTTGGCCCCGAGTGCAAAGTCCCGAGCGAGCACTCGACTCAGTGCAATGCACCCGGAAGGACGCTCTCGCTCGTCTTTCAAGGAGCGATTCCTAACAGCAGAAGCAGCAGAGGCACAAACTGCATGACGAGAAGGGACAACGTAGAACACGTCTCTGTCCTGGCATATTTTCGTGTGCGATACTTCCCTCCGGGTCTTCGGGCCTTGCGAAGCTCTGTGTACTGCGAGCGCTGCTACTCGCAGCTGAGAAGGACCGTGGAGCTAGCGGCGAATTCGGAGAGCTCTTCGCTGCACTGCGCCGCTCGCAAGCGGCTTCGTTCTTCGCCTTCTGCCGTCCGGCGAGAGCTGAACTCCAGCGGTCAGTTGCAGCTCTGCCCAACAGCGTGTTCTCAGTTCTGCGGGCAAGCACGCCCTCTTGCCTTGGCCCCGAGTGCAAAGTCCCGAGCGAGCACTCGACTCAGTGCAATGCACCCGGAAGGACGCTCTCGCTCGTCTTTCAAGGAGCGATTCCTAACAGCAGAAGCAGCAGAGGCACAAACTGCATGACGAGAAGGGACAACGTAGAACACGTCTCTGTCCTGGCACATTTTCGTGTGCGATACTTCCCTCCGGGTCTTCGGGCCTTGCGAAGCTCTGTGTACTGCGAGCGCTGCTACTCGCAGCTGAGAAGGACCGTGGAGCTAGCGGCGAATTCGGAGAGCTCTTCGCTGCACTGCGCCGCTCGCAAGCGGCTTCGTTCTTCGCCTTCTGCCGTCCGGCGAGAGCTGAACTCCAGCGGTCAGTTGCAGCTCTGCCCAACAGCGTGTTCTCAGTTCTGCGGGCAAGCACGCCCTCTTGCCTTGGCCCCGAGAGCAAAGCCCCGAGCGAGCACTCGACTCAGTGCAATGCACCCGGAAGGACGCTCTCGCTCGTCTTTCAAGGAGCGATTCCTAACAGCAGAAGCAGCAGAGGCACAAACTGCATGACGAGAAGGGACAACGTAGAACACGTCTCTGTCCTGGCACATTTCCGTGTGCCATACTTCCCTCCGGGTCTTCGGGCCTTGCGAAGCTCTGTGTACTGCGAGCGCTGCTACTCGCAGCTGAGAAGGACCGTGGAGCTAGCGGCGAATTCGGAGAGCTCTTCGCTGCACTGCGCCGCTCGCAAGCGGCTTCGTTCTTCGCCTTCTGCCGTCCGGCGAGAGCTGAACTCCAGCGGTCAGTTGCAGCTCTGCCCAACAGCGTGTTCTCAGTTCTGCGGGCAAGCACGCCCTCTTGCCTTGGCCCCGAGAGCAAAGTCCCGAGCGAGCACTCGACTCAGTGCAATGCACCCGGAAGGACGCTCTCGCTCGCCTTTCAAGGAGCGATTCCTAACAGCAGAAGCAGCAGAGGCACAAACTGCATGACGAGAAGGGACAACGTAGAACACGTCTCTGTCCTGGCACATTTTCGTGTGCGATACTTCCCTCCGGGTCTTCGGGCCTTGCGAAGCCCTGTGTACTGCGAGCGCTGCTACTCGCAGCTGAGAAGGACCGTGGAGCTAGCGGCGAATTCGGAGAGCTCTTCGCTGCACTGCGCCGCTCGCAAGCGGCTTCGTTCTTCGCCTTCTGCCGTCCGGCGAGAGCTGAACTCCAGCGGTCAGTTGCAGCTCTGCCCAACAGCGTGTTCTCAGTTCTGCGGGCAAGCACGCCCTCTTGCCTTGGCCCCGAGAGCAAAGTCCCGAGCGAGCACTCGACTCAGTGCAATGCACCCGGAAGGACGCTCTCGCTCGTCTTTCAAGGAGCGATTCCTAACAGCAGAAGCAGCAGAGGCACAAACTGCATGACGAGAAGGGACAACGTAGAACACGTCTCTGTCCTGGCACATTTTCGTGTGCGAAACTTCCCTCCGGGTCTTCGGGCCTTGCGAAGCCCTGTGTACTGCGAGCGCTGCTACTCGCAGCTGAGAAGGACCGTGGAGCTAGCGGCGAATTCGGAGAGCTCTTCGCTGCACTGCGCCGCTCGCAAGCGGCTTCGTTCTTCGCCTTCTGCCGTCCGGCGAGAGCTGAACTCCAGCGGTCAGTTGCAGCTCTGCCCAACAGCGTGTTCTCAGTTCTGCGGGCAAGCACGCCCTCTTGCCTTGGCCCCGAGTGCAAAGTCCCGAGCGAGCACTCGACTCAGTGCAATGCACCCGGAAGGACGCTCTCGCTCGCCTTTCAAGGAGCGATTCCTAACAGCAGAAGCAGCAGAGGCACAAACTGCATGACGAGAAGGGACAACGTAGAACACGTCTCTGTCCTGGCACATTTTCGTGTGCGATACTTCCCTCCGGGTCTTCGGGCCTTGCGAAGCCCTGTGTACTGCGAGCGCTGCTACTCGCAGCTGAGAAGGACCGTGGAGCTAGCGGCGAATTCGGAGAGCTCTTCGCTGCACTGCGCCGCTCGCAAGCGGCTTCGTTCTTCGCCTTCTGCCGTCCGGCGAGAGCTGAACTCCAGCGGTCAGTTGCAGCTCTGCCCAACAGCGTGTTCTCAGTTCTGCGGGCAAGCACGCCCTCTTGCCTTGGCCCCGAGAGCAAAGTCCCGAGCGAGCACTCGACTCAGTGCAATGCACCCGGAAGGACGCTCTCGCTCGTCTTTCAAGGAGCGATTCCTAACAGCAGAAGCAGCAGAGGCACAAACTGCATGACGAGAAGGGACAACGTAGAACACGTCTCTGTCCTGGCACATTTTCGTGTGCGAAACTTCCCTCCGGGTCTTCGGGCCTTGCGAAGCCCTGTGTACTGCGAGCGCTGCTACTCGCAGCTGAGAAGGACCGTGGAGCTAGCGGCGAATTCGGAGAGCTCTTCGCTGCACTGCGCCGCTCGCAAGCGGCTTCGTTCTTCGCCTTCTGCCGTCCGGCGAGAGCTGAACTCCAGCGGTCAGTTGCAGCTCTGCCCAACAGCGTGTTCTCAGTTCTGCGGGCAAGCACGCCCTCTTGCCTTGGCCCCGAGTGCAAAGTCCCGAGCGAGCACTCGACTCAGTGCAATGCACCCGGAAGGACGCTCTCGCTCGCCTTTCAAGGAGCGATTCCTAACAGCAGAAGCAGCAGAGGCACAAACTGCATGACGAGAAGGGACAACGTAGAACACGTCTCTGTCCTGGCACATTTTCGTGTGCGATACTTCCCTCCGGGTCTTCGGGCCTTGCGAAGCCCTGTGTACTGCGAGCGCTGCTACTCGCAGCTGAGAAGGACCGTGGAGCTAGCGGCGAATTCGGAGAGCTCTTCGCTGCACTGCGCCGCTCGCAAGCGGCTTCGTTCTTCGCCTTCTGCCGTCCGGCGAGAGCTGAACTCCAGCGGTCAGTTGCAGCTCTGCCCAACAGCGTGTTCTCAGTTCTGCGGGCAAGCACGCCCTCTTGCCTTGGCCCCGAGAGCAAAGTCCCGAGCGAGCACTCGACTCAGTGCAATGCACCCGGAAGGACGCTCTCGCTCGTCTTTCAAGGAGCGATTCCTAACAGCAGAAGCAGCAGAGGCACAAACTGCATGACGAGAAGGGACAACGTAGAACACGTCTCTGTCCTGGCACATTTTCGTGTGCGATACTTCCCTCCGGGTCTTCGGGCCTTGCGAAGCTCTGTGTACTGCGAGCGCTGCTACTCGCAGCTGAGAAGGACCGTGGAGCTAGCGGCGAATTCGGAGAGCTCTTCGCTGCACTGCGCCGCTCGCAAGCGGCTTCGTTCTTCGCCTTCTGCCGTCCGGCGACAGCTGAACTCCAGCGGTCAGTTGCAGCTCTGCCCAACAGCGTGTTCTCAGTTCTGCGGGCAAGCACGCCCTCTTGCCTTGGCCCCGAGTGCAAAGTCCCGAGCGAGCACTCGACTCAGTGCAATGCACCCGGAAGGACGCTCTCGCTCGCCTTTCAAGGAGCGATTCCTAACAGCAGAAGCAGCAGAGGCACAAACTGCATGACGAGAAGGGACAACGTAGAACACGTCTCTGTCCTGGCACATTTCCGTGTGCCATACTTCCCTCCGGGTCTTCGGGCCTTGCGAAGCTCTGTGTACTGCGAGCGCTGCTACTCGCAGCTGAGAAGGACCGTGGAGCTAGCGGCGAATTCGGAGAGCTCTTCGCTGCACTGCGCCGCTCGCAAGCGGCTTCGTTCTTCGCCTTCTGCCGTCCGGCGAGAGCTGAACTCCAGCGGTCAGTTGCAGCTCTGCCCAACAGCGTGTTCTCAGTTCTGCGGGCAAGCACGCCCTCTTGCCTTGGCCCCGAGAGCAAAGTCCCGAGCGAGCACTCGACTCAGTGCAATGCACCCGGAAGGACGCTCTCGCTCGCCTTTCAAGGAGCGATTCCTAACAGCAGAAGCAGCAGAGGCACAAACTGCATGACGAGAAGGGACAACGTAGAACACGTCTCTGTCCTGGCACATTTTCGTGTGCGATACTTCCCTCCGGGTCTTCGGGCCTTGCGAAGCCCTGTGTACTGCGAGCGCTGCTACTCGCAGCTGAGAAGGACCGTGGAGCTAGCGGCGAATTCGGAGAGCTCTTCGCTGCACTGCGCCGCTCGCAAGCGGCTTCGTTCTTCGCCTTCTGCCGTCCGGCGAGAGCTGAACTCCAGCGGTCAGTTGCAGCTCTGCCCAACAGCGTGTTCTCAGTTCTGCGGGCAAGCACGCCCTCTTGCCTTGGCCCCGAGAGCAAAGTCCCGAGCGAGCACTCGACTCAGTGCAATGCACCCGGAAGGACGCTCTCGCTCGTCTTTCAAGGAGCGATTCCTAACAGCAGAAGCAGCAGAGGCACAAACTGCATGACGAGAAGGGACAACGTAGAACACGTCTCTGTCCTGGCACATTTTCGTGTGCGAAACTTCCCTCCGGGTCTTCGGGCCTTGCGAAGCCCTGTGTACTGCGAGCGCTGCTACTCGCAGCTGAGAAGGACCGTGGAGCTAGCGGCGAATTCGGAGAGCTCTTCGCTGCACTGCGCCGCTCGCAAGCGGCTTCGTTCTTCGCCTTCTGCCGTCCGGCGAGAGCTGAACTCCAGCGGTCAGTTGCAGCTCTGCCCAACAGCGTGTTCTCAGTTCTGCGGGCAAGCACGCCCTCTTGCCTTGGCCCCGAGTGCAAAGTCCCGAGCGAGCACTCGACTCAGTGCAATGCACCCGGAAGGACGCTCTCGCTCGCCTTTCAAGGAGCGATTCCTAACAGCAGAAGCAGCAGAGGCACAAACTGCATGACGAGAAGGGACAACGTAGAACACGTCTCTGTCCTGGCACATTTTCGTGTGCGATACTTCCCTCCGGGTCTTCGGGCCTTGCGAAGCCCTGTGTACTGCGAGCGCTGCTACTCGCAGCTGAGAAGGACCGTGGAGCTAGCGGCGAATTCGGAGAGCTCTTCGCTGCACTGCGCCGCTCGCAAGCGGCTTCGTTCTTCGCCTTCTGCCGTCCGGCGAGAGCTGAACTCCAGCGGTCAGTTGCAGCTCTGCCCAACAGCGTGTTCTCAGTTCTGCGGGCAAGCACGCCCTCTTGCCTTGGCCCCGAGAGCAAAGTCCCGAGCGAGCACTCGACTCAGTGCAATGCACCCGGAAGGACGCTCTCGCTCGTCTTTCAAGGAGCGATTCCTAACAGCAGAAGCAGCAGAGGCACAAACTGCATGACGAGAAGGGACAACGTAGAACACGTCTCTGTCCTGGCACATTTCCGTGTGCCATACTTCCCTCCGGGTCTTCGGGCCTTGCGAAGCTCTGTGTACTGCGAGCGCTGCTACTCGCAGCTGAGAAGGACCGTGGAGCTAGCGGCGAATTCGGAGAGCTCTTCGCTGCACTGCGCCGCTCGCAAGCGGCTTCGTTCTTCGCCTTCTGCCGTCCGGCGAGAGCTGAACTCCAGCGGTCAGTTGCAGCTCTGCCCAACAGCGTGTTCTCAGTTCTGCGGGCAAGCACGCCCTCTTGCCTTGGCCCCGAGAGCAAAGTCCCGAGCGAGCACTCGACTCAGTGCAATGCACCCGGAAGGACGCTCTCGCTCGTCTTTCAAGGAGCGATTACCTACAGCAAAAGCAGCAGAGGCACAAACTGCATGACGAGAAGGGACAACGTAGAACACGTCTCTGTCCTGGCACATTTTCGTGTGCGATACTTCCCTCCGGGTCTTCGGGCCTTGCGAAGCTCTGTGTACTGCGAGCGCTGCTACTCGCAGCTGAGAAGGACCGTGGAGCTAGCGGCGAATTCGGAGAGCTCTTCGCTGCACTGCGCCGCTCGCAAGCGGCTTCGTTCTTCGCCTTCTGCCGTCCGGCGAGAGCTGAACTCCAGCGGTCAGTTGCAGCTCTGCCCAACAGCGTGTTCTCAGTTCTGCGGGCAAGCACGCCCTCTTGCCTTGGCCCCGAGTGCAAAGTCCCGAGCGAGCACTCGACTCAGTGCAATGCACCCGGAAGGACGCTCTCGCTCGTCTTTCAAGGAGCGATTCCTAACAGCAGAAGCAGCAGAGGCACAAACTGCATGACGAGAAGGGACAACGTAGAACACGTCTCTGTCCTGGCGCATTTTCGTGTGCGATACTTCCCTCCGGGTCTTCGGGCCTTGCGAAGCTCTGTGTACTGCGAGCGCTGCTACTCGCAGCTGAGAAGGACCGTGGAGCTAGCGGCGAATTCGGAGAGCTCTTCGCTGCACTGCGCCGCTCGCAAGCGGCTTCGTTCTTCGCCTTCTGCCGTCCGGCGAGAGCTGAACTCCAGCGGTCAGTTGCAGCTCTGCCCAACAGCGTGTTCTCAGTTCTGCGGGCAAGCACGCCCTCTTGCCTTGGCCCCGAGTGCAAAGTCCCGAGCGAGCACTCGACTCAGTGCAATGCACCCGGAAGGACGCTCTCGCTCGTCTTTCAAGGAGCGATTCCTAACAGCAGAAGCAGCAGAGGCACAAACTGCATGACGAGAAGGGACAACGTAGAACACGTCTCTGTCCTGGCGCATTTTCGTGTGCGATACTTCCCTCCGGGTCTTCGGGCCTTGCGAAGCTCTGTGTACTGCGAGCGCTGCTACTCGCAGCTGAGAAGGACCGTGGAGCTAGCGGCGAATTCGGAGAGCTCTTCGCTGCACTGCGCCGCTCGCAAGCGGCTTCGTTCTTCGCCTTCTGCCGTCCGGCGAGAGCTGAACTCCAGCGGTCAGTTGCAGCTCTGCCCAACAGCGTGTTCTCAGTTCTGCGGGCAAGCACGCCCTCTTGCCTTGGCCCCGAGTGCAAAGTCCCGAGCGAGCACTCGACTCAGTGCAATGCACCCGGAAGGACGCTCTCGCTCGTCTTTCAAGGAGCGATTCCTAACAGCAGAAGCAGCAGAGGCACAAACTGCATGACGAGAAGGGACAACGTAGAACACGTCTCTGTCCTGGCACATTTTCGTGTGCGATACTTCCCTCCGGGTCTTCGGGCCTTGCGAAGCTCTGTGTACTGCGAGCGCTGCTACTCGCAGCTGAGAAGGACCGTGGAGCTAGCGGCGAATTCGGAGAGCTCTTCGCTGCACTGCGCCGCTCGCAAGCGGCTTCGTTCTTCGCCTTTTGCCGTCCGGCGAGAGCTGAACTCCAGCGGTCAGTTGCAGCTCTGCCCAACAGCGTGTTCTCAGTTCTGCGGGCAAGCACGCCCTCTTGCCTTGGCCCCGAGTGCAAAGTCCCGAGCGAGCACTCGACTCAGTGCAATGCACCCGGAAGGACGCTCTCGCTCGTCTTTCAAGGAGCGATTACCTACAGCAGAAGCAGCAGAGGCACAAACTGCATGACGAGAAAGGACAACGTAGAACACGTCTCTGTCCTGGCACATTTTCGTGTGCGATACTTCCCTCCGGGTCTTGCGAAGCCCTGTGTACTGCGAGCGCTGCTACTCGCAGCTGAGAAGGACCGTGGAGCTAGCGGCGAATTCGGAGAGCTCTTCGCTGCACTGCGCCGCTCGCAAGCGGCTTCGTTCTTCGCCTTCTGCCGTCCGGCGAGAGCTGAACTCCAGCGGTCAGTTGCAGCTCTGCCCAACAGCGTGTTCTCAGTTCTGCGGGCAAGCACGCCCTCTTGCCTTGGCCCCGAGTGCAAAGTCCCGAGCGAGCACTCGACTCAGTGCAATGCACCCGGAAGGACGCTCTCGCTCGTCTTTCAAGGAGCGATTCCTAACAGCAGAAGCAGCAGAGGCACAAACTGCATGACGAGAAGGGACAACGTAGAACACGTCTCTGTCCTGGCACATTTTCGTGTGCGATACTTCCCTCCGGGTCTTCGGGCCTTGCGAAGCTCTGTGTACTGCGAGCGCTGCTACTCGCAGCTGAGAAGGACCGTGGAGCTAGCGGCGAATTCGGAGAGCTCTTCGCTGCACTGCGCCGCTCGCAAGCGGCTTCGTTCTTCGCCTTCTGCCGTCCGGCGAGAGCTGAACTCCAGCGGTCAGTTGCAGCTCTGCCCAACAGCGTGTTCTCAGTTCTGCGGGCAAGCACGCCCTCTTGCCTTGGCCCCGAGAGCAAAGTCCCGAGCGAGCACTCGACTCAGTGCAATGCACCCGGAAGGACGCTCTCGCTCGTCTTTCAAGGAGCGATTCCTAACAGCAGAAGCAGCAGAGGCACAAACTGCATGACGAGAAGGGACAACGTAGAACACGTCTCTGTCCTGGCACATTTTCGTGTGCGATACTTCCCTCCGGGTCTTCGGGCCTTGCGAAGCTCTGTGTACTGCGAGCGCTGCTACTCGCAGCTGAGAAGGACCGTGGAGCTAGCGGCGAATTCGGAGAGCTCTTCGCTGCACTGCGCCGCTCGCAAGCGGCTTCGTTCTTCGCCTTCTGCCGTCCGGCGAGAGCTGAACTCCAGCGGTCAGTTGCAGCTCTGCCCAACAGCGTGTTCTCAGTTCTGCGGGCAAGCACGCCCTCTTGCCTTGGCCCCGAGTGCAAAGTCCCGAGCGAGCACTCGACTCAGTGCAATGCACCCGGAAGGACGCTCTCGCTCGCCTTTCAAGGAGCGATTCCTAACAGCAGAAGCAGCAGAGGCACAAACTGCATGACGAGAAGGGACAACGTAGAACACGTCTCTGTCCTGGCACATTTCCGTGTGCCATACTTCCCTCCGGGTCTTCGGGCCTTGCGAAGCTCTGTGTACTGCGAGCGCTGCTACTCGCAGCTGAGAAGGACCGTGGAGCTAGCGGCGAATTCGGAGAGCTCTTCGCTGCACTGCGCCGCTCGCAAGCGGCTTCGTTCTTCGCCTTCTGCCGTCCGGCGAGAGCTGAACTCCAGCGGTCAGTTGCAGCTCTGCCCAACAGCGTGTTCTCAGTTCTGCGGGCAAGCACGCCCTCTTGCCTTGGCCCCGAGTGCAAAGTCCCGAGCGAGCACTCGACTCAGTGCAATGCACCCGGAAGGACGCTCTCGCTCGTCTTTCAAGGAGCGATTCCTAACAGCAGAAGCAGCAGAGGCACAAACTGCATGACGAGAAGGGACAACGTAGAACACGTCTCTGTCCTGGCACATTTTCGTGTGCGATACTTCCCTCCGGGTCTTCGGGCCTTGCGAAGCCCTGTGTACTGCGAGCGCTGCTACTCGCAGCTGAGAAGGACCGTGGAGCTAGCGGCGAATTCGGAGAGCTCTTCGCTGCACTGCGCCGCTCGCAAGCGGCTTCGTTCTTCGCCTTCTGCCGTCCGGCGAGAGCTGAACTCCAGCGGTCAGTTGCAGCTCTGCCCAACAGCGTGTTCTCAGTTCTGCGGGCAAGCACGCCCTCTTGCCTTGGCCCCGAGAGCAAAGTCCCGAGCGAGCACTCGACTCAGTGCAATGCACCCGGAAGGACGCTCTCGCTCGTCTTTCAAGGAGCGATTACCTACAGCAAAAGCAGCAGAGGCACAAACTGCATGACGAGAAGGGACAACGTAGAACACGTCTCTGTCCTGGCACATTTTCGTGTGCCATACTTCCCTCCGGGTCTTCGGGCCTTGCGAAGCTCTGTGTACTGCGAGCGCTGCTACTCGCAGCTGAGAAGGACCGTGGAGCTAGCGGCGAATTCGGAGAGCTCTTCGCTGCACTGCGCCGCTCGCAAGCGGCTTCGTTCTTCGCCTTCTGCCGTCCGGCGAGAGCTGAACTCCAGCGGTCAGTTGCAGCTCTGCCCAACAGCGTGTTCTCAGTTCTGCGGGCAAGCACGCCCTCTTGCCTTGGCCCCGAGAGCAAAGTCCCGAGCGAGCACTCGACTCAGTGCAATGCACCCGGAAGGACGCTCTCGCTCGTCTTTCAAGGAGCGATTCCTAACAGCACAAGCAGCAGAGGCACAAACTGCATGACGAGAAGGGACAACGTAGAACACGTCTCTGTCCTGGCACATTTTCGTGTGCGATACTTCCCTCCGGGGCTTCGGGCCTTGCGAAGCCCTGTGTACTGCGAGCGCTGCTACTCGCAGCTGAGAAGGACCGTGGAGCTAGCGGCGAATTCGGAGAGCTCTTCGCTGCACTGCGCCGCTCGCAAGCGGCTTCGTTCTTCGCCTTCTGCCGTCCGGCGAGAGCTGAACTCCAGCGGTCAGTTGCAGCTCTGCCCAACAGCGTGTTCTCAGTTCTGCGGGCAAGCACGCCCTCTTGCCTTGGCCCCGAGAGCAAAGCCCCGAGCGAGCACTCGACTCAGTGCAATGCACCCGGAAGGACGCTGTCGCTCGCCTTTCAAGGAGCGATTCCTAACAGCAGAAGCAGCAGAGGCACAAACTGCATGACGAGAAGGGACAACGTAGAACACGTCTCTGTCCTGGCACATTTCCGTGTGCCATACTTCCCTCCGGGTCTTCGGGCCTTGCGAAGCTCTGTGTACTGCGAGCGCTGCTACTCGCAGCTGAGAAGGACCGTGGAGCTAGCGGCGAATTCGGAGAGCTCTTCGCTGCACTGCGCCGCTCGCAAGCGGCTTCGTTCTTCGCCTTCTGCCGTCCGGCGAGAGCTGAACTCCGGCGGTCAGTTGCAGCTCTGCCCAACAGCGTGTTCTCAGTTCTGCGGGCAAGCACGCCCTCTTGCCTTGGCCCCGAGAGCAAAGCCCCGAGCGAGCACTCGACTCAGTGCAATGCACCCGGAAGGACGCTCTCGCTCGTCTTTCAAGGAGCGATTCCTAACAGCAGAAGCAGCAGAGGCACAAACTGCATGACGAGAAGGGACAACGTAGAACACGTCTCTGTCCTGGCACATTTTCGTGTGCGAAACTTCCCTCCGGGTCTTCGGGCCTTGCGAAGCCCTGTGTACTGCGAGCGCTGCTACTCGCAGCTGAGAAGGACCGTGGAGCTAGCGGCGAATTCGGAGAGCTCTTCGCTGCACTGCGCCGCTCGCAAGCGGCTTCGTTCTTCGCCTTCTGCCGTCCGGCGAGAGCTGAACTCCAGCGGTCAGTTGCAGCTCTGCCCAACAGCGTGTTCTCAGTTCTGCGGGCAAGCACGCCCTCTTGCCTTGGCCCCGAGAGCAAAGTCCCGAGCGAGCACTCGACTCAGTGCAATGCACCCGGAAGGACGCTCTCGCTCGTCTTTCAAGGAGCGATTCCTAACAGCAGAAGCAGCAGAGGCACAAACTGCATGACGAGAAGGGACAACGTAGAACACGTCTCTGTCCTGGCACATTTTCGTGTGCGATACTTCCCTCCGGGTCTTCGGGCCTTGCGAAGCCCTGTGTACTGCGAGCGCTGCTACTCGCAGCTGAGAAGGACCGTGGAGCTAGCGGCGAATTCGGAGAGCTCTTCGCTGCACTGCGCCGCTCGCAAGCGGCTTCGTTCTTCGCCTTCTGCCGTCCGGCGAGAGCTGAACTCCAGCGGTCAGTTGCAGCTCTGCCCAACAGCGTGTTCTCAGTTCTGCGGGCAAGCACGCCCTCTTGCCTTGGCCCCGAGAGCAAAGTCCCGAGCGAGCACTCGACTCAGTGCAATGCACCCGGAAGGACGCTCTCGCTCGTCTTTCAAGGAGCGATTCCTAACAGCAGAAGCAGCAGAGGCACAAACTGCATGACGAGAAGGGACAACGTAGAACACGTCTCTGTCCTGGCACATTTTCGTGTGCGAAACTTCCCTCCGGGTCTTCGGGCCTTGCGAAGCCCTGTGTACTGCGAGCGCTGCTACTCGCAGCTGAGAAGGACCGTGGAGCTAGCGGCGAATTCGGAGAGCTCTTCGCTGCACTGCGCCGCTCGCAAGCGGCTTCGTTCTTCGCCTTCTGCCGTCCGGCGAGAGCTGAACTCCAGCGGTCAGTTGCAGCTCTGCCCAACAGCGTGTTCTCAGTTCTGCGGGCAAGCACGCCCTCTTGCCTTGGCCCCGAGAGCAAAGTCCCGAGCGAGCACTCGACTCAGTGCAATGCACCCGGAAGGACGCTCTCGCTCGTCTTTCAAGGAGCGATTCCTAACAGCAGAAGCAGCAGAGGCACAAACTGCATGACGAGAAGGGACAACGTAGAACACGTCTCTGTCCTGGCACATTTTCGTGTGCGAAACTTCCCTCCGGGTCTTCCGGCCTTGCGAAGCCCTGTGTACTGCGAGCGCTGCTACTCGCAGCTGAGAAGGACCGTGGAGCTAGCGGCGAATTCGGAGAGCTCTTCGCTGCACTGCGCCGCTCGCAAGCGGCTTCGTTCTTCGCCTTCTGCCGTCCGGCGAGAGCTGAACTCCAGCGGTAAGTTTCAGCTCTGCCCAACAGCGTGTTCTCAGTTCTGCGGGCAAGCACGCCCTCTTGCCTTGGCCCCGAGAGCAAAGTCCCGAGCGAGCACTCGACTCAGTGCAATGCACCCGGAAGGACGCTGTCGCTCGCCTTTCAAGGAGCGATTCCTAACAGCAGAAGCAGCAGAGGCACAAACTGCATGACGAGAAGGGACAACGTAGAACACGTCTCTGTCCTGGCACATTTTCGTGTGCGATACTTCCCTCCGGGTCTTCGGGCCTTGCGAAGCCCTGTGTACTGCGAGCGCTGCTACTCGCAGCTGAGAAGGACCGTGGAGCTAGCGGCGAATTCGGAGAGCTCTTCGCTGCACTGCGCCGCTCGCAAGCGGCTTCGTTCTTCGCCTTCTGCCGTCCGGCGAGAGCTGAACTCCAGCGGTCAGTTGCAGCTCTGCCCAACAGCGTGTTCTCAGTTCTGCGGGCAAGCACGCCCTCTTGCCTTGGCCCCGAGAGCAAAGTCCCGAGCGAGCATTCGACTTAGTGCAATGCACCCAGAAGGACGCTCTCGCTCGTCTTTCAAGGAGCGATTCCTAACAGCAGAAGCAGCAGAGGCACAAACTGCATGACGAGAAGGGACAACGTAGAACACGTCTCTGTCCTGGCACATTTTCGTGTGCGATACTTCCCTCCGGGTCTTCGGGCCTTGCGAAGCTCTGTGTACTGCGAGCGCTGCTACTCGCAGCTGAGAAGGACCGTGGAGCTAGCGGCGAATTCGGAGAGCTCTTCGCTGC
Source organism: Sturnus vulgaris (assembly GCF_052056855.1). Lineage (NCBI taxonomy): Eukaryota > Metazoa > Chordata > Aves > Passeriformes > Sturnidae > Sturnus > Sturnus vulgaris. The sequence continues at coordinate 97,515 of NW_028275967.1, forward strand.
ACTGCGCCGCTCGCAAGCGGCTTCGTTCTTCGCCTTCTGCCGTCCGGCGAGAGCTGAACTCCAGCGGTCAGTTGCAGCTCTGCCCAACAGCGTGTTCTCAGTTCTGCGGGCAAGCACGCCCTCTTGCCTTGGCCCCGAGAGCAAAGTCCCGAGCGAGCACTCGACTCAGTGCAATGCACCCGGAAGGACGCTCTCGCTCGCCTTTCAAGGAGCGATTCCTAACAGCAGAAGCAGCAGAGGCACAAACTGCATGACGAGAAGGGACAACGTAGAACACGTCTCTGTCCTGGCACATTTCCGTGTGCCATACTTCCCTCCGGGTCTTCGGGCCTTGCGAAGCTCTGTGTACTGCGAGCGCTGCTACTCGCAGCTGAGAAGGACCGTGGAGCTAGCGGCGAATTCGGAGAGCTCTTCGCTGCACTGCGCCGCTCGCAAGCGGCTTCGTTCTTCGCCTTCTGCCGTCCGGCGAGAGCTGAACTCCAGCGGTCAGTTGCAGCTCTGCCCAACAGCGTGTTCTCAGTTCTGCGGGCAAGCACGCCCTCTTGCCTTGGCCCCGAGAGCAAAGTCCCGAGCGAGCACTCGACTCAGTGCAATGCACCCGGAAAGACGCTGTTGCTCGCCTTTCAAGGAGCGATTCCTAACAGCAGAAGCAGCAGAGGCACAAACTGCATGACGAGAAGGGACAACGTAGAACACGTCTCTGTCCTGGTACATTTTCCTGTGCGAAACTTCCCTCCGGGTCTTCGGTCCTTGCGAAGCTCTATGTACTGTGAGCGCTGCTACTTGCAGCTGAGAAAGACCGTGGAGCTAGCGGCGAATTCGGAGAGCGCTGAGCACGTAGTCAAGAAGCGAGACGTGGCCCTGCAACGCGGTGCTAATAGCAGCTTCCTCGCGGCCGGGGCGAGCTCCGGCCACAAGACATTCTCGTCCTGGCAACGGATCTCTGTGAAGGGCGTAGGCGAAAAGCTTTCGTTTTCCATTCGAACTGCGAGAGAGGCAGACTGTTGCACGGAGCTCTGAGAACAAAGGTGCACGCCCTAGGCGGGCTTGGGCAGAAGCAGCGTTCTCTAGCTCTTGGCTGCCGGCGCACTTGTGGTTGTGTGGCGCCCTTGCAGTGGCTTCTGGCCGCCGGCAAGTGAAAGCGGCTCCACGCTTGGGCGAGGGCGGTGAACGAAGCGGCACTAGTCCCGTGCTTGTGTGCACCACGTTACAGGCTACTAGGAGAGGAAGGTGGTTGACTCTCGCTTGCCTTCCCAAGTGCCCTTAGCAGTCGGAAGGAGCAAGCTGAAGCACTGCTGCTTGTGCTGCTCCTTGGTTCCCTTGCAGCCCGCTGTGAAAGCATTGGCGGTCGCTTCTAGGCGCCGAGTTGCACACAGCACCACTGTAAGTGCCGCGGAGAAGGGAAATCCAGAGTGCAGCGAGGAGCTGGACGTGGCTTACGTGCAGTAAGGAGAAGGTGAACCTAGGCACTGCCTCTTCAATCTGGCCGCCTCTGCTCTGGTAGCAACTTTTGCAAGTCGGCAGAGGGAGCTGCGAGTATGTAGAACGGAGGGCAGCGAGACGCCGTGTGTTATGCGCCCTTTCAGGGCTGCTGCCAGGGTGCCACTTTAAGAACGCCTTCTTCTTCCTCGCGTCCTTCCTCCACTATAGTCTCCTGGATTCACCTGAGACTCTTCCTAGGCATCTCCCTGATCCTTTTTGCAATGAGTCTCACATCATTCTCCTGAAGAAACTGTCTGCTTATGGTTTGCATGGGTGGGCTGTTTGCTGGGTGACAAACTGGGTGATGGCCAGGCCCACAGAGTGGTGGGAAATAGAGTTCATCCAGCTGGTCCCCAAGGCTCGGTCTTGGGCCCAGTCCTGTTTAATATCTTGCTCAGTGTTCTGGACAAGGGGATAGAGTACACGCCCAGGAAGTTCACAGATGATGCAAAGTTGGCTGGTAGTGTTTTTTTCTTCTGGAGGACAGCAGGCTCTGCTTCTTCTTCCTCCTGTTCTGAGGTCGCTGCTCCCTCTTCATCCCTCATTAAGTGTGCTGATTTTGTCACTTGGATGAGAAAACAAACAATTTTAGCAACAATACTAGTGGCAGGGTACAAGAAAGGAAGAGTTCACACGAATCCCCCCCCCCCCCCGCCCAACAACAGAAAATACCTGATGGCTCCTCTGCCCAGCTTACTGACTACACCGGAACCCATTGTCCCCCAAAGATACTCCCTTCTCCCTGCCCCCAGCCATGATGTGAGATGGAATAGAATAACTAAGATTAAGATTCTCCCTATGGAACTCCATCATACTTCGATTCTGGGAAAAAAAATTTCTTGAAGTTCTATCATTTCAGATCATTTGAATTTGAATTTGCATACTAAAAAGTCTAGCCAGAAACTCATGACAATATTAATAGCCCATTCTAGAATGTCCGAGATGATAGACACTTCTTTCAAGAGAATGTGATACCTCACCTGACTTCTCCAGAATTTAAATGAACAGCGGGAGTAGTCTACAAGATTCTTGCTGCCATCTGGATTTCCTGGTATTTGGCTGGTCTATGTAAACCAACCAGCTATTCAGCAGAGGGAATATTAGTGTGATACTTGATGGTATGTGAGATGGAACACAGTAATTTATGGCTTTTTGCATAGTGATGAAGCTGTAAAGAAAGCTCCGTAATGCTCAGACAAGGAGGCTGCTGGACTTCAAGCAGCAAAGGCCCAAAACGAACCAGTGAAAAGGTGTCATTGAAAAAAAAAAAAAAGCCAGGTGGGGAGCAAAGTGATACTTAAGGGCAGTTTACTGAAAGAGGGAATCTAGTGAAAAAAAAAGTCCAAGAGTGAAGGAATAACAGAGAAAATGAAACTAAGGAAGGAAATCAATCTCAGCTAATCATTTCAGAAGCTAACAAGTTGTCATTGCAATGATGCATAAAGTGAGAAAAAATAAATATGTCTGCGCCAAAATCTGAAATATGAACTTTATTGCATTCTGTCTTCCACGGAATCATACAACAGTCTGTGATTAAAGATCATGTAGTCCAACTTCCTTGCCAGGTAGATCTTACAGTAGATCAAATTGCTCAAGACTAGCCAAACTGATAAGGAGCACTCTCAATGATGGGGCATCCACAACTTCTCTGGAACACCCGTTTGAGTGTCTCACCAGCTTCATTGTAGAAAAGTTTTTCCTTTTAGCCAATCTAAACCTAGTCTCAGTTTGAAAGCATGGCCCCTTATCCTGTCTCTGCAAACTTTCCTAAAAAGTCTTTCTCCATTTGTCTTATACCCTCTTTACATATTCAAAGGCCACAATACTGTCTCTCCAGAAACCTCTCTTCTCCAGGCTAAAAGATCCTACTTTTCACAAGAACCAGGTCATAAACTGAGATGGAAGACATCTCAGGAGATCAGATCATCCAACAGCTCAGCGTAAGAATAGCTCTGAAGTCAGATCAACTAGCTTAGGGCTGTGTCTGTTTGAATTTTGAAAATTAGCAGGACTTGAAATGCTTCAAGGAAGAGAACTCGGGGTGGCTCCAGAAACAGCCTGAGAAACTCGAGCAAACTCGAAACCTCAGAAACTACCACTGCTTTCTCTCCCTCAGCCCAAGCAGTCCCAAAGAAGAAGTGTTCCCAGCAGGCTGGGATAGCACACATATACACTACATATACGTGACAGGCATCGCCAGCAGCCACATCCTGCTCCTTTCTGTGGCTGGCAAGAGTGAGACTGGATGTTTACATGTGGGCAAACTGGGTCCCTCCAGCAGCTCACACACTCAGCCTGCCCAGTGACCCCACTGAATTCCAGTATTAGCAGTGTGCCAAGGCCACAGCACTACTCCGCTTGCTGGCACAGACCATCACACGCCTCCTAAATCAGTCAGGACTCCCCTGGTCCCACAGCCAGCACCCCACTTGCCCTCCGCCAGGCCACTGCCATTGTTCACCAACTTCTCCACTTTGATCTTTGCTGGTGCTCTCAACACTGGCACACCCAGATGTTCTGCAGCTGTTGTCTCCTGGTGGAAAGGACTTGTAAAGCCATGTTTCCTAACAGGACTTCCACAACCTTTCAAAGCAACCTTTACTGGAGTATGAACAATCTCATTCAAATGTCAACATTTCTTTTCCCGTATGTGAAATCAGAATTTCCTTCTTCCGGGCATGCCCAAAACAAGGCACAAACTACATTGTGCCTTCTGTTTCACATGCTGACTCGTTTGTAAACAATGCTAGGAGAATACCTGTTTTGATCCAAGCTAATCTCTGGCCCTTATAGTGCTTTCGGTAGTTAGTTTTGCTTTGTTATTTACTTGATGTCCCATTGAATTGTTGAATCATAAACAGACTACCTGTCTGTATAGCAGCATAGCAGTGATGAATAAATGCAAGAGAAGGAGCAAGGTGATTGTTTGCTAGACTCTTCCTAGAAACTGAGAAATCTGTTACTTAATGCTGACCACAGCAGATGGAGGAAGCATCCTACATGATGTCAAAGCAATGAAGCTGTAATCACTTTTATGATTACAGTCAAGGCACTGCTTTTGCCACCATAAGTGGAGTGCAGGGAATCTTAAAAGACGACACTCTAACTGTTGTCCATGCTCACTGAGAAAATAATGCTTTTACAGCAGAGCAGGTCTCACCGCAGCTAAATCATGGCTTCAACTGTACACCGCCTTCAAAAAGCCCACAAAAACACAAATGAAAGGATTTGGAACCCAAGGGAATCTCGGATTGTGACATCAGCTCACTCTGGATTCTTTCCAAATTCTCAATTCCATTTTCTTCCGAGCCAATTTTCCCACCTAACTTGAGATGTAATTTATGGATTTCCAACACATCTAGTTACCTTAGAATTAGATGGCCACTAGCCAAAAAGACAGAAACAAGCAGTTAAGTGAAGACTGAAACCATGGTTGTTTAGAACAGCAAAACTTGGGCGAAACTATTCTTAAGAAAACCAAAACTTTTAGGACTTACCCATGTATTTTTGGAGGTGGAAAAAGTTTTACATCGAAAAGTCCCTAGGGAACTCTCTTCAGTGCCTGGAGAGCCGCTGTCGCTCGCCTTTCAAGGACCTATTCGTCACAGCAGAGGCAGCAGAGCACAAGATGGCCGACGAGAAGGGGCAGTGTAGAACTCTCTGTCTGTCTGTGTCTCTACTCAGTGTAGAACGTCTCTATCCTGGCACATTTTCGAGTGCGATACTTCCCTCCGGGTCTTCGGTCCTTGCGAAGCTCTATGTACTGTGAGCGCTGCTACTTGCAGCTGAGAAAGACCGTGGAGCTAGCGGCGAATTCGGAGAGCGCTGAGCACGTAGTCAAGAAGCGAGACGTGTCCCTGCAACGCGGTGCTAATAGCAGCTTCCTCGCGGCGGGGGCGAGCTCCGGCCACAAGACATTCTCGTCCTGGCAACGGATCTCTGTGACGGGCGTAGGCGAAAAGCTTTCGTTTTCCATTCGAACTGCGAGAGAGGCAGACTGTTGCACGGAGCTCTGAGAACAAAGGTGCACGCCCTAGGCGGGCTTGGGCAGAAGCAGCGTTCTCTAGCTCTTGGCTGCCGGCGCACTTGTGGTTGTGTGGCGCCCTTGCAGCGGCTTCTGGCCGCCGGCAAGTGAAAGCGGCTCCACGCTTGGGCGAGGGCGGTGAACGAAGCGGCACTAGTCCCGTGCTTGTGTGCACCACGTTACTAGGAGAGGAAGGTGGTTGACTCTCGCTTGCCTTCCCAAGTGCCCTTAGCAGTCGGAAGGAGCAAGCTGAAGCACTGCTGCTTGTGCTGCTCCTTGGTTCCCTTGCAGCCCGCTGTGAAAGCATTGGCGGTCACTTCTAGGCGCCGAGTTGCACACAGCACCACGGTAAGTGCCTCGGAGAAGGGAAATCCAGAGTGCAGCGAGGAGCTGGACGTGGCTTACGTGCAGTAAGGAGAAGGTGAACCTAGGCACTGCCTCTTCAATCTGGCCGCCTCTGCTCTGGTAGCAACTTTTGCAAGTCGGCAGAGGGAGCCGCGAGTATGTAGAACGGAGGGCAGCGAGATGCCGTGTGTTATGCGCCTTTTCAGGGCTGCTGCCAGGGTGCTACTTTAAGAACGCCTTTTTCTTCCTCGCGTCCTTCTCGCTTCGCTCTAGCTGCATGGAGTACAGCACAGCGAAGGAGTGAGGAAGGGCTCTGCCCCAGCTTTTGTCCCGGCCTGCCTGTGCTGCGCCTTTAGCTGCACACGAGAACAACGGCATTTCTTACCCGCAAGGTAAAAAAGGCTTTAGTGTAGCCTTAGGAATGGCAAGTGCCTAGGCATTAAGTTGAGCGACCACGTATGAGGGAGTCTTTAGAGGTTTCCTCCCCCATGGCGCAGGTGTATTCTCATTCTCGTGCTGAACTGAAAAGTCCGGGCATGGCAAGACTGGCCTGCCTTGTGCAGAGACGAACACAAATGTGGGGCTATGATCCTCTGTGTTCGGAGCTCTGCTTCCGGGTGTGTGGGCCGCCGTGAGCCCGCAGCAGCCGCCGAGGACAGTGTGGATTGTGGATGAGTCTGGGCTGGCCCCCGGCCCCCCCGTTGGTCTGACAGCGGCAGAAGTGGCGTAGGAGCGGCATCGCCTGAGGGCCCCATGGGGGGCGGGAAGAGAGCCGGGAGTGACCCCGAACGACACCGGAAGCGATATCCGTAGGGCCCGGAAGGCCAGCGTTGCCATCGAGTTTGGCCGGTAGGAGGCGTCTAAGGTGCTTTGAAAGGTGGAGCTTCTTTGCTCTAGGACAGTCTGGGAGAGCTGAGGGTGTCCAATCTGGAGAACAGAAGGCTCCAGGGAGATCTTCGAGCCCTTTGCAGTGCCTGCTGGGGCTCCAAGATAGCTGGGGAGGGACTTTGGAAAAGGGTCTGGACTCGCAGGACAAGGGGGAATAGCTTCAAACTGCCAGAGGGCTGGGATAGATGGGATATTGGAAAGGAATTCTTCCTTGGGTGGGTGCTGAGGCACATGTTGCTCAAAGAGGCTGTGTAGGAGCCCCATGGCAGGAAGCGTCCAGGGCCAGGCTGGAGCGGACATGGAGCAACCTGGACTAGTGGAAAAGTGTCCCTGCCCGTGTCAGGATGTGGGAAGAAGATAATTTGTCTCTAAGGTCGCTTCCAGTCCAAACCATTCTGGGATTCTAGGATTCATGGAAGGCCCTTTTCCAAGTGAAGTGTTGTATCTCTTGGCTCCCAGCTTGTAGTTGCCAGTTCTTCTGGAAGCAGGCGTGGCGAAGCAGCTGTGATGAGCCATGGGTTCTCAATAGGACGAGTGTGATATATTTGCAGAGAGGAAGGCTGCAGACAGATATTCAAGGTCCAGGTAAAACAAGCAAAGGATTGAATAGAAGCCAAAGATTGGTTGTGTTAGTCAGTTTGCTGGCTGTTGAAATGGCCCCAGGTAATTTTCAACATTTCTAATTTGGATTTGTTTGAGTAAAAAATGAATGTGTTACCTCCAGCGTAGGCTCTCCAATGCATCTCCATGTGCTCCCATCTCTTTGTTGTATATCGGGTTCTATTAACTGAAGACAGAATCATAACACAGTAGTAAAACATTTAGAGGTGCGAAGCCCTGTGTACTGCGAGCGCTGCTACTCGCAGCTGAGAAGGACCGTGGAGCTAGCGGCGAATTCGGAGAGCTCTTCGCTGCACTGCGCCGCTCGCAAGCGGCTTCGTTCTTCGCCTTCTGCCGTCCGGCGAGAGCTGAACTCCAGCGGTCAGTTGCAGCTCTGCCCAACAGCGTGTTCTCAGTTCTGCGGGCAAGCACGCCCTCTTGCCTTGGCCCCGAGAGCAAAGTCCCGAGCGAGCACTCGACTCAGTGCAATGCACCCGGAAGGACGCTCTCGCTCGTCTTTCAAGGAGCGATTCCTAACAGCAGAAGCAGCAGAGGCACAAACTGCATGACGAGAAGGGACAACGTAGAACACGTCTCTGTCCTGGCACATTTTCGTGTGCGATACTTCCCTCCGGGTCTTCGGGCCTTGCGAAGCTCTGTGTACTGCGAGCGCTGCTACTCGCAGCTGAGAAGGACCGTGGAGCTAGCGGCGAATTCGGAGAGCTCTTCGCTGCACTGCGCCGCTCGCAAGCGGCTTCGTTCTTCGCCTTCTGCCGTCCGGCGAGAGCTGAACTCCAGCGGTCAGTTGCAGCTCTGCCCAACAGCGTGTTCTCAGTTCTGCGGGCAAGCACGCCCTCTTGCCTTGGCCCCGAGAGCAAAGTCCCGAGCGAGCACTCGACTCAGTGCAATGCACCCGGAAGGACGCTCTCGCTCGTCTTTCAAGGAGCGATTCCTAACAGCAGAAGCAGCAGAGGCACAAACTGCATGACGAGAAGGGACAACGTAGAACACGTCTCTGTCCTGGCACATTTTCGTGTGCGATACTTCCCTCCGGGTCTTCGGGCCTTGCGAAGCTCTGTGTACTGCGAGCGCTGCTACTCGCAGCTGAGAAGGACCGTGGAGCTAGCGGCGAATTCGGAGAGCTCTTCGCTGCACTGCGCCGCTCGCAAGCGGCTTCGTTCTTCGCCTTCTGCCGTCCGGCGAGAGCTGAACTCCAGCGGTCAGTTGCAGCTCTGCCCAACAGCGTGTTCTCAGTTCTGCGGGCAAGCACGCCCTCTTGCCTTGGCCCCGAGAGCAAAGTCCCGAGCGAGCACTCGACTCAGTGCAATGCACCCGGAAGGACGCTCTCGCTCGTCTTTCAAGGAGCGATTACCTACAGCAAAAGCAGCAGAGGCACAAACTGCATGACGAGAAGGGACAACGTAGAACACGTCTCTGTCCTGGCACATTTTCGTGTGCGATACTTCCCTCCGGGTCTTCGGGCCTTGCGAAGCTCTGTGTACTGCGAGCGCTGCTACTCGCAGCTGAGAAGGACCGTGGAGCTAGCGGCGAATTCGGAGAGCTCTTCGCTGCACTGCGCCGCTCGCAAGCGGCTTCGTTCTTCGCCTTCTGCCGTCCGGCGAGAGCTGAACTCCAGCGGTCAGTTGCAGCTCTGCCCAACAGCGTGTTCTCAGTTCTGCGGGCAAGCACGCCCTCTTGCCTTGGCCCCGAGTGCAAAGTCCCGAGCGAGCACTCGACTCAGTGCAATGCACCCGGAAGGACGCTCTCGCTCGTCTTTCAAGGAGCGATTCCTAACAGCAGAAGCAGCAGAGGCACAAACTGCATGACGAGAAGGGACAACGTAGAACACGTCTCTGTCCTGGCACATTTTCGTGTGCGATACTTCCCTCCGGGTCTTCGGGCCTTGCGAAGCCCTGTGTACTGCGAGCGCTGCTACTCGCAGCTGAGAAGGACCGTGGAGCTAGCGGCGAATTCGGAGAGCTCTTCGCTGCACTGCGCCGCTCGCAAGCGGCTTCGTTCTTCGCCTTCTGCCGTCCGGCGAGAGCTGAACTCCAGCGGTCAGTTGCAGCTCTGCCCAACAGCGTGTTCTCAGTTCTGCGGGCAAGCACGCCCTCTTGCCTTGGCCCCGAGAGCAAAGTCCCGAGCGAGCACTCGACTCAGTGCAATGCACCCGGAAGGACGCTCTCGCTCGTCTTTCAAGGAGCGATTCCTAACAGCAGAAGCAGCAGAGGCACAAACTGCATGACGAGAAGGGACAACGTAGAACACGTCTCTGTCCTGGCACATTTTCGTGTGCGATACTTCCCTCCGGGTCTTCGGGCCTTGCGAAGCTCTGTGTACTGCGAGCGCTGCTACTCGCAGCTGAGAAGGACCGTGGAGCTAGCGGCGAATTCGGAGAGCTCTTCGCTGCACTGCGCCGCTCGCAAGCGGCTTCGTTCTTCGCCTTCTGCCGTCCGGCGAGAGCTGAACTCCAGCGGTCAGTTGCAGCTCTGCCCAACAGCGTGTTCTCAGTTCTGCGGGCAAGCACGCCCTCTTGCCTTGGCCCCGAGAGCAAAGTCCCGAGCGAGCACTCGACTCAGTGCAATGCACCCGGAAGGACGCTCTCGCTCGTCTTTCAAGGAGCGATTCCTAACAGCAGAAGCAGCAGAGGCACAAACTGCATGACGAGAAGGGACAACGTAGAACACGTCTCTGTCCTGGCACATTTTCGTGTGCGATACTTCCCTCCGGGTCTTCGGGCCTTGCGAAGCTCTGTGTACTGCGAGCGCTGCTACTCGCAGCTGAGAAGGACCGTGGAGCTAGCGGCGAATTCGGAGAGCTCTTCGCTGCACTGCGCCGCTCGCAAGCGGCTTCGTTCTTCGCCTTCTGCCGTCCGGCGAGAGCTGAACTCCAGCGGTCAGTTGCAGCTCTGCCCAACAGCGTGTTCTCAGTTCTGCGGGCAAGCACGCCCTCTTGCCTTGGCCCCGAGAGCAAAGTCCCGAGCGAGCACTCGACTCAGTGCAATGCACCCGGAAGGACGCTCTCGCTCGTCTTTCAAGGAGCGATTACCTACAGCAAAAGCAGCAGAGGCACAAACTGCATGACGAGAAGGGACAACGTAGAACACGTCTCTGTCCTGGCACATTTTCGTGTGCGATACTTCCCTCCGGGTCTTCGGGCCTTGCGAAGCTCTGTGTACTGCGAGCGCTGCTACTCGCAGCTGAGAAGGACCGTGGAGCTAGCGGCGAATTCGGAGAGCTCTTCGCTGCACTGCGCCGCTCGCAAGCGGCTTCGTTCTTCGCCTTCTGCCGTCCGGCGAGAGATGAACTCCAGCGGTCAGTTGCAGCTCTGCCCAACAGCGTGTTCTCAGTTCTGCGGGCAAGCACGCCCTCTTGCCTTGGCCCCGAGTGCAAAGTCCCGAGCGAGCACTCGACTCAGTGCAATGCACCCGGAAGGACGCTCTCGCTCGTCTTTCAAGGAGCGATTCCTAACAGCAGAAGCAGCAGAGGCACAAACTGCATGACGAGAAGGGACAACGTAGAACACGTCTCTGTCCTGGCGCATTTTCGTGTGCGATACTTCCCTCCGGGTCTTCGGGCCTTGCGAAGCTCTGTGTACTGCGAGCGCTGCTACTCGCAGCTGAGAAGGACCGTGGAGCTAGCGGCGAATTCGGAGAGTTCTTCGCTGCACTGCGCCGCTCGCAAGCGGCTTCGTTTTCGCCTTTTGCCGTCCGGCGAGAGCTGAACTCCAGCGGTCAGTTGCAGCTCTGCCCAACAGCGTGTTCTCAGTTCTGCGGGCAAGCACGCCCTCTTGCCTTGGCCCCGAGTGCAAAGACCCGAGCGAGCACTCGACTCAGTGCAATGCACCCGGAAGGACGCTCTCGCTCGTCTTTCAAGGAGCGATTACCTACAGCAGAAGCAGCAGAGGCACAAACTGCATGACGAGAAGGGACAACGTAGAACACGTCTCTGTCCTGGCACATTTTCGTGTGCGATACTTCCCTCCGGGTCTTCGGGCCTTGCGAAGCCCTGTGTACTGCGAGCGCTGCTACTCGCAGCTGAGAAGGACCGTGGAGCTAGCGGCGAATTCGGAGAGCTCTTCGCTGCACTGCGCCGCTCGCAAGCGGCTTCGTTCTTCGCCTTCTGCCGTCCGGCGAGAGCTGAACTCCAGCGGTCAGTTGCAGCTCTGCCCAACAGCGTGTTCTCAGTTCTGCGGGCAAGCACGCCCTCTTGCCTTGGCCCCGAGAGCAAAGTCCCGAGCGAGCACTCGACTCAGTGCAATGCACCCGGAAGGACGCTCTCGCTCGTCTTTCAAGGAGCGATTCCTAACAGCAGAAGCAGCAGAGGCACAAACTGCATGACGAGAAGGGACAACGTAGAACACGTCTCTGTCCTGGCACATTTTCGTGTGCGATACTTCCCTCCGGGTCTTCGGGCCTTGCGAAGCTCTGTGTACTGCGAGCGCTGCTACTCGCAGCTGAGAAGGACCGTGGAGCTAGCGGCGAATTCGGAGAGCTCTTCGCTGCACTGCGCCGCTCGCAAGCGGCTTCGTTCTTCGCCTTCTGCCGTCCGGCGAGAGCTGAACTCCAGCGGTCAGTTGCAGCTCTGCCCAACAGCGTGTTCTCAGTTCTGCGGGCAAGCACGCCCTCTTGCCTTGGCCCCGAGTGCAAAGTCCCGAGCGAGCACTCGACTCAGTGCAATGCACCCGGAAGGACGCTCTCGCTCGTCTTTCAAGGAGCGATTCCTAACAGCAGAAGCAGCAGAGGCACAAACTGCATGACGAGAAGGGACAACGTAGAACACGTCTCTGTCCTGGCACATTTTCGTGTGCGATACTTCCCTCCGGGTCTTCGGTCCTTGCGAAGCTCTGTGTACTGCGAGCGCTGCTACTCGCAGCTGAGAAGGACCGTGGAGCTAGCGGCGAATTCGGAGAGCTCTTCGCTGCACTGCGCCGCTCGCAAGCGGCTTCGTTCTTCGCCTTCTGCCGTCCGGCGAGAGCTGAACTCCAGCGGTCAGTTGCAGCTCTGCCCAACAGCGTGTTCTCAGTTCTGCGGGCAAGCACGCCCTCTTGCCTTGGCCCCGAGTGCAAAGTCCCGAGCGAGCACTCGACTCAGTGCAATGCACCCGGAAGGACGCTCTCAGCTCGTCTTTCAAGGAGCGATTCCTAACAGCAGAAGCAGCAGAGGCACAAACTGCATGACGAGAAGGGACAACGTAGAACACGTCTCTGTCCTGGCACATTTTCGTGTGCGATACTTCCCTCCGGGTCTTCGGGCCTTGCGAAGCTCTGTGTACTGCGAGCGCTGCTACTCGCAGCTGAGAAGGACCGTGGAGCTAGCGGCGAATTCGGAGAGCTCTTCGCTGCACTGCGCCGCTCGCAAGCGGCTTCGTTCTTCGCCTTCTGCCGTCCGGCGAGAGCTGAACTCCAGCGGTCAGTTGCAGCTCTGCCCAACAGCGTGTTCTCAGTTCTGCGGGCAAGCACGCCCTCTTGCCTTGGCCCCGAGTGCAAAGACCCGAGCGAGCACTCGACTCAGTGCAATGCACCCGGAAGGACGCTCTCGCTCGTCTTTCAAGGAGCGATTACCTACAGCAGAAGCAGCAGAGGCACAAACTGCATGACGAGAAGGGACAACGTAGAACACGTCTCTGTCCTGGCACATTTTCGTGTGCGATACTTCCCTCCGGGTCTTCGGGCCTTGCGAAGCTCTGTGTACTGCGAGCGCTGCTACTCGCAGCTGAGAAGGACCGTGGAGCTAGCGGCGAATTCGGAGAGCTCTTCGCTGCACTGCGCCGCTCGCAAGCGGCTTCGTTCTTCGCCTTCTGCCGTCCGGCGAGAGCTGAACTCCAGCGGTCAGTTGCAGCTCTGCCCAACAGCGTGTTCTCAGTTCTGCGGGCAAGCACGCCCTCTTGCCTTGGCCCCGAGAGCAAAGTCCCGAGCGAGCACTCGACTCAGTGCAATGCACCCGGAAGGACGCTCTCGCTCGTCTTTCAAGGAGCGATTCCTAACAGCAGAAGCAGCAGAGGCACAAACTGCATGACGAGAAGGGACAACGTAGAACACGTCTCTGTCCTGGCACATTTCCGTGTGCCATACTTCCCTCCGGGTCTTCGGGCCTTGCGAAGCTCTGTGTACTGCGAGCGCTGCTACTCGCAGCTGAGAAGGACCGTGGAGCTAGCGGCGAATTCGGAGAGCTCTTCGCTGCACTGCGCCGCTCGCAAGCGGCTTCGTTCTTCGCCTTCTGCCGTCCGGCGAGAGCTGAACTCCAGCGGTCAGTTGCAGCTCTGCCCAACAGCGTGTTCTCAGTTCTGCGGGCAAGCACGCCCTCTTGCCTTGGCCCCGAGAGCAAAGTCCCGAGCGAGCACTCGACTCAGTGCAATGCACCCGGAAGGACGCTCTCGCTCGTCTTTCAAGGAGCGATTACCTACAGCAAAAGCAGCAGAGGCACAAACTGCATGACGAGAAGGGACAACGTAGAACACGTCTCTGTCCTGGCACATTTTCGTGTGCGATACTTCCCTCCGGGTCTTCGGGCCTTGCGAAGCTCCGTGTACTGCGAGCGCTGCTACTCGCAGCTGAGAAGGACCGTGGAGCTAGCGGCGAATTCGGAGAGCTCTTCGCTGCACTGCGCCGCTCGCAAGCGGCTTCGTTCTTCGCCTTCTGCCGTCCGGCGAGAGCTGAACTCCGGCGGTCAGTTGCAGCTCTGCCCAACAGCGTGTTCTCAGTTCTGCGGGCAAGCACGCCCTCTTGCCTTGGCCCCGAGAGCAAAGTCCCGAGCGAGCACTCGACTCAGTGCAATGCACCCGGAAGGACGCTCTCGCTCGTCTTTCAAGGAGCGATTCCTAACAGCACAAGCAGCAGAGGCACAAACTGCATGACGAGAAGGGACAACGTAGAACACGTCTCTGTCCTGGCACATTTCCGTGTGCCATACTTCCCTCCGGGTCTTCGGGCCTTGCGAAGCTCCGTGTACTGCGAGCGCTGCTACTCGCAGCTGAGAAGGACCGTGGAGCTAGCGGCGAATTCGGAGAGCTCTTCGCTGCACTGCGCCGCTCGCAAGCGGCTTCGTTCTTCGCCTTCTGCCGTCCGGCGACAGCTGAACTCCGGCGGTCAGTTGCAGCTCTGCCCAACAGCGTGTTCTCAGTTCTGCGGGCAAGCACGCCCTCTTGCCTTGGCCCCGGGAGCAAAGTCCCGAGCGAGCACTCGACTCAGTGCAATGCACCCGGAAGGACGCTCTCGCTCGTCTTTCAAGGAGCGATTCCTAACAGCACAAGCAGCAGAGGCACAAACTGCATGACGAGAAGGGACAACGTAGAACACGTCTCTGTCCTGGCACATTTCCGTGTGCCATACTTCCCTCCGGGTCTTCGGGCCTTGCGAAGCTCCGTGTACTGCGAGCGCTGCTACTCGCAGCTGAGAAGGACCGTGGAGCTAGCGGCGAATTCGGAGAGCTCTTCGCTGCACTGCGCCGCTCGCAAGCGGCTTCGTTCTTCGCCTTCTGCCGTCCGGCGAGAGCTGAACTCCGGCGGTCAGTTGCAGCTCTGCCCAACAGCGTGTTCTCAGATCTGCGGTCTAGCACGCCCTCTTGCCTTGGCCCCGAGAGCAAAGTCCCGAGCGAGCACTCGACTCAGTGCAATGCACCCGGAAGGACGCTCTCGCTCGTCTTTCAAGGAGCGATTCCTAACAGCACAAGCAGCAGAGGCACAAACTGCATGACGAGAAGGGACAACGTAGAACACGTCTCTGTCCTGGCACATTTTCGTGTGCGATACTTCCCTCCGGGTCTTCGGGCCTTGCGAAGCTCCGTGTACTGCGAGCGCTGCTACTCGCAGCTCAGAAGGACCGTGGAGCTAGCGGCGAATTCGGAGAGCTCTTCGCTGCACTGCGCCGCTCGCAAGCGGCTTCGTTCTTCGCCTTCTGCCGTCCGGCGACAGCTGAACTCCGGCGGTCAGTTGCAGCTCTGCCCAACAGCGTGTTCTCAGTTCTGCGGGCAAGCACGCCCTCTTGCCTTGGCCCCGGGAGCAAAGTCCCGAGCGAGCACTCGACTCAGTGCAATGCACCCGGAAGGACGCTCTCGCTCGTCTTTCAAGGAGCGATTCCTAACAGCAGAAGCAGCAGAGGCACAAACTGCATGACGAGAAGGGACAACGTAGAACACGTCTCTGTCCTGGCACATTTTCGTGTGCGATACTTCCCTCCGGGTCTTCGGGCCTTGCGAAGCTCCGTGTACTGCGAGCGCTGCTACTCGCAGCTGAGAAGGACCGTGGAGCAAGCGGCGAATTCGGAGAGCTCTTCGCTGCACTGCGCCGCTCGCAAGCGGCTTCGTTCTTCGCCTTCTGCCGTCCGGCGAGAGCTGAACTCCGGCGGTCAGTTGCAGCTCTGCCCAACAGCGTGTTCTCAGTTCTGCGGGCAAGCACGCCCTCTTGCCTTGGCCCCGGGAGCAAAGTCCCGAGCGAGCACTCGACTCAGTGCAATGCACCCGGAAGGACGCTCTCGCTCGTCTTTCAAGGAGCGATTCCTAACAGCACAAGCAGCAGAGGCACAAACTGCATGACGAGAAGGGACAACGTAGAACACGTCTCTGTCCTGGCACATTTTCGTGTGCGATACTTCCCTCCGGGTCTTCGGGCCTTGCGAAGCTCCGTGTTCTGCGAGCGCTGCTACTCGCAGCTGAGAAGGACCGTGGAGCTAGCGGCGAATTCGGAGAGCTCTTCGCTGCACTGCGCCGCTCGCAAGCGGCTTCGTTCTTCGCCTTCTGCCGTCCGGCGAGAGCTGAACTCCGGCGGTCAGTTGCAGCTCTGCCCAACAGCGTGTTCTCAGTTCTGCGGGCAAGCACGCCCTCTTGCCTTGGCCCCGAGAGCAAAGTCCCGAGCGAGCACTCGACTCAGTGCAATGCACCCGGAAGGACGCTCTCGCTCGTCTTTCAAGGAGCGATTCCTAACAGCACAAGCAGCAGAGACACAAACTGCATGACGAGAAGGGACAACGTAGAACACGTCTCTGTCCTGGCACATTTCCGTGTGCGATACTTCCCTCCGGGTCTTCGGGCCTTGCGAAGCTCCGTGTACTGCGAGCGCTGCTACTCGCAGCTGAGAAGGACCGTGGAGCTAGCGGCGAATTCGGAGAGCTCTTCGCTGCACTGCGCCGCTCGCAAGCGGCTTCGTTCTTCGCCTTCTGCCGTCCGGCGACAGCTGAACTCCGGCGGTCAGTTGCAGCTCTGCCCAACAGCGTGTTCTCAGTTCTGCGGGCAAGCACGCCCTCTTGCCTTGGCCCCGAGAGCAAAGTCCCGAGCGAGCACTCGACTCAGTGCAATGCACCCGGAAGGACGCTCTCGCTCGTCTTTCAAGGAGCGATTACCTACAGCAGAAGCAGCAGAGGCACAAACTGCATGACGAGAAGGGACAACGTAGAACACGTCTCTGTCCTGGCACATTTCCGTGTGCCATACTTCCCTCCGGGTCTTCGGGCCTTGCGAAGCTCCGTGTACTGCGAGCGCTGCTACTCGCAGCTGAGAAGGACCGTGGAGCTAGCGGCGAATTCGGAGAGCTCTTCGCTGCACTGCGCCGCTCGCAAGCGGCTTCGTTCTTCGCCTTCTGCCGTCCGGCGACAGCTGAACTCCGGCGGTCAGTTGCAGCTCTGCCCAACAGCGTGTTCTCAGTTCTGCGGGCAAGCACGCCCTCTTGCCTTGGCCCCGAGAGCAAAGTCCCGAGCGAGCACTCGACTCAGTGCAATGCACCCGGAAGGACGCTCTCGCTCGTCTTTCAAGGAGCGATTCCTAACAGCAGAAGCAGCAGAGGCACAAACTGCATGACGAGAAGGGACAACGTAGAACACGTCTCTGTCCTGGCACATTTTCGTGTGCGATACTTCCCTCCGGGTCTTCGGGCCTTGCGAAGCTCCGTGTACTGCGAGCGCTGCTACTCGCAGCTGAGAAGGACCGTGGAGCAAGCGGCGAATTCGGAGAGCTCTTCGCTGCACTGCGCCGCTCGCAAGCGGCTTCGTTCTTCGCCTTCTGCCGTCCGGCGAGAGCTGAACTCCGGCGGTCAGTTGCAGCTCTGCCCAACAGCGTGTTCTCAGTTCTGCGGGCAAGCACGCCCTCTTGCCTTGGCCCCGAGAGCAAAGTCCCGAGCGAGCACTCGACTCAGTGCAATGCACCCGGAAGGACGCTCTCGCTCGTCTTTCAAGGAGCGATTCCTAACAGCAGAAGCAGCAGAGGCACAAACTGCATGACGAGAAGGGACAACGTAGAACACGTCTCTGTCCTGGCACATTTCCGTGTGCCATACTTCCCTCCGGGTCTTCGGGCCTTGCGAAGCTCCGTGTACTGCGAGCGCTGCTACTCGCAGCTGAGAAGGACCGTGGAGCTAGCGGCGAATTCGGAGAGCTCTTCGCTGCACTGCGCCGCTCGCAAGCGGCTTCGTTCTTCGCCTTCTGCCGTCCGGCGACAGCTGAACTCCGGCGGTCAGTTGCAGCTCTGCCCAACAGCGTGTTCTCAGTTCTGCGGGCAAGCACGCCCTCTTGCCTTGGCCCCGAGAGCAAAGTCCCGAGCGAGCACTCGACTCAGTGCAATGCACCCGGAAGGACGCTCTCGCTCGTCTTTCAAGGAGCGATTCCTAACAGCACAAGCAGCAGAGGCACAAACTGCATGACGAGAAGGGACAACGTAGAACACGTCTCTGTCCTGGCACATTTCCGTGTGCCATACTTCCCTCCGGGTCTTCGGGCCTTGCGAAGCTCCGTGTACTGCGAGCGCTGCTACTCGCAGCTGAGAAGGACCGTGGAGCTAGCGGCGAATTCGGAGAGCTCTTCGCTGCACTGCGCCGCTCGCAAGCGGCTTCGTTCTTCGCCTTCTGCCGTCCGGCGAGAGCTGAACTCCGGCGGTCAGTTGCAGCTCTGCCCAACAGCGTGTTCTCAGTTCTGCGGGCAAGCACGCCCTCTTGCCTTGGCCCCGAGAGCAAAGTCCCGAGCGAGCACTCGACTCAGTGCAATGCACCCGGAAGGACGCTCTCGCTCGTCTTTCAAGGAGCGATTCCTAACAGCAGAAGCAGCAGAGGCACAAACTGCATGACGAGAAGGGACAACGTAGAACACGTCTCTGTCCTGGCACATTTCCGTGTGCCATACTTCCCTCCGGGTCTTCGGGCCTTGCGAAGCTCCGTGTACTGCGAGCGCTGCTACTCGCAGCTGAGAAGGACCGTGGAGCTAGCGGCGAATTCGGAGAGCTCTTCGCTGCACTGCGCCGCTCGCAAGCGGCTTCGTTCTTCGCCTTCTGCCGTCCGGCGAGAGCTGAACTCCGGCGGTCAGTTGCAGCTCTGCCCAACAGCGTGTTCTCAGTTCTGCGGGCAAGCACGCCCTCTTGCCTTGGCCCCGAGAGCAAAGTCCCGAGCGAGCACTCGACTCAGTGCAATGCACCCGGAAGGACGCTCTCGCTCGTCTTTCAAGGAGCGATTCCTAACAGCACAAGCAGCAGAGGCACAAACTGCATGACGAGAAGGGACAACGTAGATCACGTCTCTGTCCTGGCACATTTCCGTGTGCCATACTTCCATCCGGGTCTTCGGGCCTTGCGAAGCTCCGTGTACTGCGAGCGCTGCTACTCGCAGCTGAGAAGGACCGTGGAGCTAGCGGCGAATTCGGAGAGCTCTTCGCTGCACTGCGCCGCTCGCAAGCGGCTTCGTTCTTCGCCTTCTGCCGTCCGGCGACAGCTGAACTCCGGCGGTCAGTTGCAGCTCTGCCCAACAGCGTGTTCTCAGTTCTGCGGGCAAGCACGCCCTCTTGCCTTGGCCCCGGGAGCAAAGTCCCGAGCGAGCACTCGACTCAGTGCAATGCACCCGGAAGGACGCTCTCGCTCGTCTTTCAAGGAGCGATTACCTACAGCAGAAGCAGCAGAGGCACAAACTGCATGACGAGAAGGGACAACGTAGAACACGTCTCTGTCCTGGCACATTTCCGTGTGCCATACTTCCCTCCGGGTCTTCGGGCCTTGCGAAGCTCCGTGTACTGCGAGCGCTGCTACTCGCAGCTGAGAAGGACCGTGGAGCTAGCGGCGAATTCGGAGAGCTCTTCGCTGCACTGCGCCGCTCGCAAGCGGCTTCGTTCTTCGCCTTCTGCCGTCCGGCGAGAGCTGAACTCCGGCGGTCAGTTGCAGCTCTGCCCAACAGCGTGTTCTCAGTTCTGCGGGCAAGCACGCCCTCTTGCCTTGGCCCCGAGAGCAAAGTCCCGAGCGAGCACTCGACTCAGTGCAATGCACCCGGAAGGACGCTCTCGCTCGTCTTTCAAGGAGCGATTCCTAACAGCACAAGCAGCAGAGGCACAAACTGCATGACGAGACGGGACAACGTAGAACACGTCTCTGTCCTGGCACATTTTCGTGTGCGATACTTCCCTCCGGGTCTTCGGGCCTTGCGAAGCTCCGTGTACTGCGAGCGCTGCTACTCGCAGCTGAGAAGGACCGTGGAGCTAGCGGCGAATTCGGAGAGCTCTTCGCTGCACTGCGCCGCTCGCAAGCGGCTTCGTTCTTCGCCTTCTGCCGTCCGGCGACAGCTGAACTCCGGCGGTCAGTTGCAGCTCTGCCCAACAGCGTGTTCTCAGTTCTGCGGGCAAGCACGCCCTCTTGCCTTGGCCCCGAGAGCAAAGTCCCCGAGCGAGCACTCGACTCAGTGCAATGCACCCGGAAGGACGCTCTCGCTCGTCTTTCAAGGAGCGATTCCTAACAGCACAAGCAGCAGAGGCACAAACTGCATGACGAGAAGGGACAACGTAGAACACGTCTCTGTCCTGGCACATTTCCGTGTGCCATACTTCCCTCCGGGTCTTCGGGCCTTGCGAAGCTCCGTGTACTGCGAGCGCTGCTACTCGCAGCTGAGAAGGACCGTGGAGCTAGCGGCGAATTCGGAGAGCTCTTCGCTGCACTGCGCCGCTCGCAAGCGGCTTCGTTCTTCGCCTTCTGCCGTCCGGCGAGAGCTGAACTCCGGCGGTCAGTTGCAGCTCTGCCCAACAGCGTGTTCTCAGTTTCTGCGGGCAAGCACGCCCCTCCTTGCCTTGGCCCCAGAGAGCAAAGTCCCGAGCGAGCACTCGACTCAGTGCAATGCACCCGGAAGGACGCTCTCGCTCGTCTTTCAAGGAGCGATTCCTAACAGCAGAAGCAGCAGAGGCACAAACTGCATGACGAGAAGGGACAACGTAGAACACGTCTCTGTCCTGGCACATTTCCGTGTGCCATACTTCCCTCCGGGTCTTCGGGCCTTGCGAAGCTCCGTGTACTGCGAGCGCTGCTACTCGCAGCTGAGAAGGACCGTGGAGCTAGCGGCGAATTCGGAGAGCTCTTCGCTGCACTGCGCCGCTCGCAAGCGGCTTCGTTCTTCGCCTTCTGCCGTCCGGCGACAGCTGAACTCCGGCGGTCAGTTGCAGCTCTGCCCAACAGCGTGTTCTCAGTTCTGCGGGCAAGCACGCCCTCTTGCCTTGGCCCCGAGAGCAAAGTCCCGAGCGAGCACTCGACTCAGTGCAATGCACCCCGGAAGGACGCTCTCGCTCGTCTTTCAAGGAGCGATTCCTAACAGCAGAAGCAGCAGAGGCACAAACTGCATGACGAGAAGGGACAACGTAGAACACGTCTCTGTCCTGGCACATTTCCGTGTGCCATACTTCCCTCCGGTCTTCGGGCCTTGCGAAGCTCCGTGTACTGCGAGCGCTGCTACTCGCAGCTGAGAAAGACCGTGGAGCTAGCGGCGAATTCGGAGAGCTCTTCGCTGCACTGCGCCGCTCGCAAGCGGCTTCGTTCTTCGCCTTCTGCCGTCCGGCGAGAGCTGAACTCCGGCGGTCAGTTGCAGCTCTGCCCAACAGCGTGTTCTCAGTTCTGCGGGCAAGCACGCCCTCTTGCCTTGGCCCCGAGAGCAAAGTCCCGAGCGAGCACTCGACTCAGTGCAATGCACCCGGAAGGACGCTCTCGCTCGTCTTTCAAGGAGCGATTCCTAACAGCAGAAGCAGCAGAGGCACAAACTGCATGACGAGAAGGGACAACGTAGAACACGTCTCTGTCCTGGCACATTTCCGTGTGCCATACTTCCCTCCGGGTCTTCGGGCCTTGCGAAGCTCCGTGTACTGCGAGCGCTGCTACTCGCAGCTGAGAAGGACCGTGGAGCTAGCGGCGAATTCGGAGAGCTCTTCGCTGCTCTGCGCCGCTCGCAAGCGGCTTCGTTCTTCGCCTTCTGCCGTCCGGCGAGAGCTGAACTCCGGCGGTCAGTTGCAGCTCTGCCCAACAGCGTGTTCTCAGTTCTGCGGGCAAGCACGCCCTCTTGCCTTGGCCCCGAGAGCAAAGTCCCGAGCGAGCACTCGACTCAGTGCAATGCACCCGGAAGGACGCTCTCGCTCGTCTTTCAAGGAGCGATTCCTAACAGCACAAGCAGCAGAGGCACAAACTGCATGACGAGAAGGGACAACGTAGAACACGTCTCTGTCCTGGCACATTTTCGTGTGCGATACTTCCCTCCGGGTCTTCGGGCCTTGCGAAGCTCCGTGTACTGCGAGCGCTGCTACTCGCAGCTGAGAAGGACCGTGGAGCTAGCGGCGAATTCGGAGAGCTCTTCGCTGCACTGCGCCGCTCGCAAGCGGCTTCGTTCTTCGCCTTCTGCCGTCCGGCGACAGCTGAACTCCGGCGGTCAGTTGCAGCTCTGCCCAACAGCGTGTTCTCAGTTCTGCGGGCAAGCACGCCCTCTTGCCTTGGCCCCGAGAGCAAAGTCCCGAGCGAGCACTCGACTCAGTGCAATGCACCCGGAAGGACGCTCTCGCTCGTCTTTCAAGGAGCGATTCCTAACAGCACAAGCAGCAGAGGCACAAACTGCATGACGAGAAGGGACAACGTAGAACACGTCTCTGTCCTGGCACATTTCCGTGTGCCATACTTCCCTCCGGGTCTTCGGGCCTTGCGAAGCTCCGTGTACTGCGAGCGCTGCTACTCGCAGCTGAGAAGGACCGTGGAGCTAGCGGCGAATTCGGAGAGCTCTTCGCTGCACTGCGCCGCTCGCAAGCGGCTTCGTTCTTCGCCTTCTGCCGTCCGGCGACAGCTGAACTCCGGCGGTCAGTTGCAGCTCTGCCCAACAGCGTGTTCTCAGTTCTGCGGGCAAGCACGCCCTCTTGCCTTGGCCCCGAGAGCAAAGTCCCGAGCGAGCACTCGACTCAGTGCAATGCACCCGGAAGGACGCTCTCGCTCGTCTTTCAAGGAGCGATTCCTAACAGCAGAAGCAGCAGAGGCACAAACTGCATGACGAGAAGGGACAACGTAGAACACGTCTCTGTCCTGGCACATTTCCGTGTGCCATACTTCCCTCCGGGTCTTCGGGCCTTGCGAAGCTCCGTGTACTGCGAGCGCTGCTACTCGCAGCTGAGAAGGACCGTGGAGCTAGCGGCGAATTCGGAGAGCTCTTCGCTGCTCTGCGCCGCTCGCAAGCGGCTTCGTTCTTCGCCTTCTGCCGTCCGGCGAGAGCTGAACTCCGGCGGTCAGTTGCAGCTCTGCCCAACAGCGTGTTCTCAGTTCTGCGGGCAAGCACGCCCTCTTGCCTTGGCCCCGAGAGCAAAGTCCCGAGCGAGCACTCGACTCAGTGCAATGCACCCGGAAGGACGCTCTCGCTCGTCTTTCAAGGAGCGATTCCTAACAGCACAAGCAGCAGAGGCACAAACTGCATGACGAGAAGGGACAACGTAGAACACGTCTCTGTCCTGGTACATTTTCCTGTGCGATACTTCCCTCCGGGTCTTCGGTCCTTGCGAAGCTCTATGTACTGTGAGCGCTGCTACTTGCAGCTGAGAAAGACCGTGGAGCTAGCGGCGAATTCGGAGAGCGCTGAGCACGTAGTCAAGAAGCGAGACGTGTCCCTGTAACGCGGTGCTAATAGCAGCTTCCTCGCGGCGGGGGCGAGCTCCGGCCACAAGACATACTCGTCCTGGCAACGGATCTCTGTGAAGGGCGTAGGCGAAAAGCTTTCGTTTTCCATTTGAAATGCGAGAGAGGCAGACTGTTGCACGGAGCTCTGAGAACAAAGGTGCACGCCCTAGGCGGGCTTGGGCAGAAGCAGCGTTCTCTAGCTCTTGGCTGCCGGCGCACTTGTGGTTGTGTGGCGCCCTTGCAGCGGCTTCTGGCCGCCGGCAAGTGAAAGCGACTCCACGCTTAGGCGAGGGCGGTGAACGAAGCGCCACTAGTCCCGTGCTTGTGTGCACCACGTTACAGGCTACTAGGAGAGGAAGGTGGTTGACTCTCGCTTGCCTTCCCAAGTGCCCTTAGCAGTCGGAAGGAGCAAGCTGAAGCACTGCTGCTTGTGCTGCTCCGTGGTTCCCTTGCAACCCGCTGGGAAAGCTTTGGCGGTCGCTTCTAGGCGCCGAGTTGCACACAGCACCACGGTAAGTGCCTCGGAGAAGGGAAATCCAGAGTGCAGCGAGGAGCTGGACGTGGCTTACGTGCAGTAAGGAGAAGGTGAACCTAGGCACTGCCTCTTCAATCTGGCCGCCTCTGCTCTGGTAGCAACTTTTGCAAGTCGGCAGAGGGAGCTGCGAGTATGTAGAACGGAGGGCAGCGAGACGCCGTGTGTTATGCGCCCTTTCAGGGCTGCTGCCAGGGTGCTACTTTAAGAACGCCTTCTTCTTCCTCGCGTCCTTCCTCCACTATAGTCTCCTGGATTCACCTGAGACTCTTCCTAGGCATCTCCCTGATCCTTTTTGCAATGAGTCTCACATCATTCTCCTGAAGAAACTGTCTGCTTATGGTTTGCATGGGTGGGCTGTTTGCTGGGTGACAAACTGGGTGATGGCCAGGCCCACAGAGTGGTAGGAAATAGAGTTCATCCAGCTGGTCCCCAAGGCTCAGTCTTGGGCCCAGTCCTGTTTAATATCTTGCTCAGTGTTCTGGACAAGGGGATAGAGTACACGCCCAGGAAGTTCACAGATGATGCAAAATTGGCTGGTAGTGTTTTTTTCTTCTGGAGGACAGCAGGCTCTGCTTCTTCTTCCTCCTGTTCTGAGGTCGCTGCTCCCTCTTCATCCCTCATTAAGTGTGCTGATTTTGTCACTTGGATGAGAAAACAAACAATTTTAGCAACAATACTAGTGGCAGGGTACAAGAAAGGAAGAGTTCACACGAATCCCCCCCCCCCCCCCCCCCCCCCCGCCCAACAACAGAAAATACCTGATGGCTCCTCTGCCCAGCTTACTGACTACACCGGAACCCATTGTCCCCCAAAGATACTCCCTTCTCCCTGCCCCCAGCCATGATGTGAGATGGAATAGAATAACTAAGATTAAGATTCTCCCTATGGAACTCCATCATACTTCGATTCTGGGAAAAAAAATTTCTTGAAGTTCTATCATTTCAGATCATTTGAATTTGAATTTGCATACTAAAAAGTCTAGCCAGAAACTCATGACAATATTAATAGCCCATTCTAGAATGTCCGAGATGATAGACACTTCTTTCAAGAGAATGTGATACCTCACGTGACTTCTCCAGAATTTAAATGAACAGCGGGAGTAGTCTAAAAGATTCTTGCTGCCATCTGGATTTCCTGGTATTTGGCTGGTCTATGTAAACCAACCAGCTATTCAGCAGAGGGAATATTAGTGTGATACTTGATGGTATGTGAGATGGAACACAGTAATTTATGGCTTTTTGCATAGTGATGAAGCTGTAAAGAAAGCTCCGTAATGCTCAGACAAGGAGGCTGCTGGACTTCAAGCAGCAAAGGCCCAAAACGAACCAGTGAAAAGGTGTCATTGAAAAAAAAAAAAAAAAGCCAGGTGGGGAGCAAAGTGATACTTAAGGGCAGTTTACTGAAAGAGGGAATCTAGTGAAAAAAAAAGTCCAAGAGTGAAGGAATAACAGAGAAAATGAAACTAAGGAAGGAAATCAATCTCAGCTAATCATTTCAGAAGCTAACAAGTTGTCATTGCAATGATGCATAAAGTGAGAAATAATAAATATGTCTGCGCCAAAATCTGAAATATGAACTTTATTGCATTCTGTCTTCCACGGAATCATACAACAGTCTGTGATTAAAGATCATCTAGTCCAACTTCCTTGCCAGGTAGATCTTACAGTAGATCAAATTGCTCAAGACTAGCCAAACTGATAAGGAGCACTCTCAATGATGGGGCATCCACAACTTCTCTGGAACACCCGTTTGAGTGTCTCACCAGCTTCACTGTAGAAAAGTTTTTCCTTTTAGCCAATCTAAACCTAGTCTCAGTTTGAAAGCATGGCCCCTTGTCCTGTCTCTGCAAACTTTCCTAAAAAGTCTTTCTCCATTTGTCTTATACCCTCTTTACATATTCAAAGGCCACAATACTGTCTCTCCAGAAACCTCTCTTCTCCAGGCTAAAAGATCCTACTTTTCACAAGAACCAGGTCATAAACTGAGATGGAAGACATCTCAGGAGATCAGATCATGCAACAGCTCAGCGTAAGAATAGCTCTGAAGTCAGATCAACTAGCTTAGGGCTGTGTCTGTTTGAATTTTGAAAATTAGCAGGACTTGAAATGCTTCAAGGAAGAGAACTCGGGGTGGCTCCAGAAACAGCCTGAGAAACTCGAACAAACTCGAAACCTCAGAAACTACCACTGCTTTCTCTCCCTCAGCCCAAGCAGTCCCAAAGAAGAAGTGTTCCCAGCAGGCTGGGATAGCACACATATACACTGCGTATACGTGACAGGCATCGCCAGCAGCCACATCCTGCTCCTTTCTGTGGCTGGCAAGAGTGAGACTGGATGTTTACATGTGGGCAACCTGGGTCCCTCCAGCAGCTCACACACTCAGCCTGCCCAGTGACCCCACTGAATTCCAGTATTAGCAGTGTGCCAAGGCCACAGCACTACTCCGCTTGCTGGCACAGACCATCACACGCCTCCTAAATCAGTCAGGACTCCCCTGGTCCCACAGCCAGCACCCCACTTGCCCTCCGCCAGGCCACTGCCATTGTTCACCAACTTCTCCACTTTGATCTTTGCTGGTGCTCTCAACACTGGCACACCCAGATGTTCTGCAGCTGTTGTCTCCTGGTGGAAAGGACTTGTAAAGCCATGTTTCCTAACAGGACTTCCACAACCTTTCAAAGCAACCTTTACTGGGGTATGAACAATCTCATTCAAATGTCAACATTTCTTTTCCCGTATGTGAAATCAGAATTTCCTTCTTCCGGGCATGCCCAAAACAAGGCACAAACTACATTGTGCCTTCTGTTTCACATGCTGACTCGTTTGTAAACAATGCTAGGAGAATACCTGTTTTGATCCAAGCTAATCTCTGGCCCTTATAGTGCTTTCGGTAGTTAGTTTTGCTTTGTTATTTACTTGATGTCCCATTGAATTGTTGAATCATAAACAGACTACCTGTCTGTATAGCAGCATAGCAGTGATGAATAAATGCAAGAGAAGGAGCAAGGTGATTGTTTGCTAGACTCTTCCTAGAAACTGAGAAATCTGTTACTTAATGCTGACCACAGCAGATGGAGGAAGCATCCTACATGATGTCAAAGCAATGAAGCTGTAATCACTTTTATGATTACAGTCAAGGCACTGCTTTTGCCACCATAAGTGGAGTGCAGGGAATCTTAAAAGACGACACTCTAACTGTTGTCCATGCTCACTGAGAAAATAATGCTTTTACAGCAGAGCAGGTCTCACCGCAGCTAAATCATGGCTTCAACTGTACACCGCCTTCAAAAAGCCCACAAAAACACAAATGAAAGGATTTGGAAGCCAAGGGAATCTCGGATTGTGACATCAGCTCACTCTGGATTCTTTCCAAATTCTCAATTCCATTTTCTTCCGAGCCAATTTTCCCACCTAACTTGAGATGTAATTTATGGATTTCCAACACATCTAGTTACCTTAGAATTAGATTGCCACTAGCCAAAAAGACAGAAACAAGCAGTTAAGTGAAGACTGAAACCATGGGTGTTTAGAACAGCAAAACTTGGGCGAAACTATTCTTAAGAAAACCAAAACTTTTAGGACTTACCCATGTATTTTTGGAGGTGGAAAAAGTTTTACATCGAAAAGTCCCTAGGGAACTCTCTTCAGTGCCTGGAGAGCCGCTGTCGCTCGCCTTTCAAGGACCTATTCGTCACAGCAGAGGCAGCAGAGCACAAGATGGCCGACGAGAAGGGGCAGTGTAGAACTCTCTGTCTGTCTGTGTCTCTACTCAGTGTAGAACGTCTCTATCCTGGCACATTTTCGAGTGCGATACTTCCCTCCGGGTCTTCGGTCCTTGCGAAGCTCTATGTACTGTGAGCGCTGCTACTCGCAGCTGAGAAAGACCGTGGAGCTAGCGGCGAATTCGGAGAGCGCTGAGCACGTAGTCAAGAAGCGAGACGTGTCCCTGCAACGCGGTGCTAATAGCAGCTTCCTCGCGGCGGGGGCGAGCTCCGGCCACAAAGCATTCTCGTCCTGGCAACGGATCTCTGTGAAGGGCGTAGGCGAAAAGCTTTCGTTTTCCATTCGAACTGCGAGAGAGGCAGACTGTTGCACGGAGCTCTGAGAACAAAGATGCACGCCCTAGGCGGGCTTGGGCAGAAGCAGCGTTCTCGAGCTCTTGGCTGCCGGCACACTGCTGGCTGTGTGGCGCCCTTGCAGCGGCTTCTGGCCGCCGGCAAGTGAAAGCAGCGCCAGGCGTGGGCGAGGGTGGTGAACGAAGCAGCACTCGTCCCGTGCTTGTGTGCACCACGTTACAGGCTACTAGGAGAGGAAGGTGGTTGACTCTCGCTTGCCCTCCCAAGTGCCCTTAGCAGTCGGAAGGAGCAAGCTGAAGCACTGCTGCTTGTGCTGCTCCGTGGTTCCCTTGCAGCCCGCTGTGAAAGCATTGGCGGTCACTTCTAGGCGCCGAGTTGCACACAGCACCACGGTAAGTGCCGCGGAGAAGGGAAATCCAGAGTGCAGCGAGGAGCTGGACGTAGCTTACGCGCAGTAAGGAGAAGGTGAACCTAGGCACTGCCTCTTCAATCTGGCCGCCTCTGCTCCGGTAACAACTTTCGCAAGTCGGCAGAGGGAGCTGCGAGTGTGTAGAACGGAGGGCAGCGAGACGCCGTGTGTTATGTGCCCTTTCAGGGCTACTGCCAGGGGGCTAGTTTAAGTACGCTTTTTTCTTCCTCGCGTCCTTCTCGCTTCGCTCTAGCTGCATGGAGTACAGTACAGCGAAGGAGTGAGGACGGGCACTGCCGCAGCTTTTACCCTGGCGTGCAACGGCTGTGTGCTGCTTTTCCAAGCAGTAAGACCACTGAGAAGTGAAAGCGATAGCGAAGGAGCTCTTTGACTGCTCCTGTGCTCTTCGCTGCACTCCGCCGCTCGCAAGCGGCTTCGTTCTTCGCCTTCTGCCGTCCGGCGAGAGCTGAACTCCGGCGGTCAGTTGCAGCTCTGCCCAACAGCGTGTTCTCAGTTCTGCGGGCAAGCACGCCCTCTTGCCTTGGCCCCGGGAGCAAAGTCCCGAGCGAGCACTCGACTCAGTGCAATGCACCCGGAAGGACGCTCTCGCTCGTCTTTCAAGGAGCGATTCCTAACAGCAGAAGCAGCAGAGGCACAAACTGCATGACGAGAAGGGACAACGTAGAACACGTCTCTGTCCTGGCACATTTTCGTGTGCGATACTTCCCTCCGGGTCTTCGGGCCTTGCGAAGCTCCGTGTACTGCGAGCGCTGCTACTCGCAGCTGAGAAGGACCGTGGAGCTAGCGGCGAATTCGGAGAGCTCTTCGCTGCACTGCGCCGCTCGCAAGCGGCTTCGTTCTTCGCCTTCTGCCGTCCGGCGAGAGCTGAACTCCGGCGGTCAGTTGCAGCTCTGCCCAACAGCGTGTTCTCAGTTCTGCGGGCAAGCACGCCCTCTTGCCTTGGCCCCGGGAGCAAAGTCCCGAGCGAGCACTCGACTCAGTGCAATGCACCCGGAAGGACGCTCTCGCTCGTCTTTCAAGGAGCGATTCCTAACAGCAGAAGCAGCAGAGGCACAAACTGCATGACGAGAAGGGACAACGTAGAACACGTCTCTGTCCTGGCACATTTTCGTGTGCGATACTTCCCTCCGGGTCTTCGGGCCTTGCGAAGCTCCGTGTACTGCGAGCGCTGCTACTCGCAGCTGAGAAGGACCGTGGAGCTAGCGGCGAATTCGGAGAGCTCTTCGCTGCACTGCGCCGCTCGCAAGCGGCTTCGTTCTTCGCCTTCTGCCGTCCGGCGAGAGCTGAACTCCGGCGGTCAGTTGCAGCTCTGCCCAACAGCGTGTTCTCAGTTCTGCGGGCAAGCACGCCCTCTTGCCTTGGCCCCGGGAGCAAAGTCCCGAGCGAGCACTCGACTCAGTGCAATGCACCCGGAAGGACGCTCTCGCTCGTCTTTCAAGGAGCGATTCCTAACAGCAGAAGCAGCAGAGGCACAAACTGCATGACGAGAAGGGACAACGTAGAACACGTCTCTGTCCTGGCACATTTTCGTGTGCGATACTTCCCTCCGGGTCTTCGGGCCTTGCGAAGCTCCGTGTACTGCGAGCGCTGCTACTCGCAGCTGAGAAGGACCGTGGAGCTAGCGGCGAATTCGGAGAGCTCTTCGCTGCACTGCGCCGCTCGCAAGCGGCTTCGTTCTTCGCCTTCTGCCGTCCGGCGAGAGCTGAACTCCAGCGGTCAGTTGCAGCTCTGCCCAACAGCGTGTTCTCAGTTCTGCGGGCAAGCACGCCCTCTTGCCTTGGCCCCGGGAGCAAAGTCCCGAGCGAGCACTCGACTCAGTGCAATGCACCCGGAAGGACGCTCTCGCTCGTCTTTCAAGGAGCGATTCCTAACAGCACAAGCAGCAGAGGCACAAACTGCATGACGAGAAGGGACAACGTAGAACACGTCTCTGTGCTGGCACATTTTCGTGTGCGATACTTCCCTCCGGGTCTTCGGGCCTTGCGAAGCCCCGTGTACTGCGAGCGCTGCTACTCGCAGCTGAGAAGGACCGTGGAGCTAGCGGCGAATTCGGAGAGCTCTTCGCTGCACTGCGCCGCTCGCAAGCGGCTTCGTTCTTCGCCTTCTGCCGTCCGGCGAGAGCTGAACTCCGGCGGTCAGTTGCAGCTCTGCCCAACAGCGTGTTCTCAGTTCTGCGGGCAAGCACGCCCTCTTGCCTTGGCCCCGAGAGCAAAGTCCCGAGCGAGCACTCGACTCAGTGCAATGCACCCGGAAGGACGCTCTCGCTCGTCTTTCAAGGAGCGATTCCTAACAGCACAAGCAGCAGAGGCACAAACTGCATGACGAGAAGGGACAACGTAGAACACGTCTCTGTCCTGGCACATTTTCGTGTGCGATACTTCCCTCCGGGTCTTCGGGCCTTGCGAAGCTCTGTGTACTGCGAGCGCTGCTACTCGCAGCTGAGAAGGACCGTGGAGCTAGCGGCGAATTCGGAGAGCTCTTCGCTGCACTGCGCCGCTCGCAAGCGGCTTCGTTCTTCCCCTTCTGCCGTCCGGCGAGAGCTGAACTCCGGCGGTCAGTTGCAGCTCTGCCCAACAGCGTGTTCTCAGTTCTGCGGGCAAGCACGCCCTCTTGCCTTGGCCCCGAGTGCAAAGTCCCGAGCGAGCACTCGACTCAGTGCAATGCACCCGGAAGGACGCTCTCGCTCGTCTTTCAAGGAGCGATTCCTAACAGCAGAAGCAGCAGAGGCACAAACTGCATGACGAGAAGGGACAACGTAGAACACGTCTCTGTCCTGGCACATTTTCGTGTGCGATACTTCCCTCCGGGTCTTCGGGCCTTGCGAAGCTCTGTGTACTGCGAGCGCTGCTACTCGCAGCTGAGAAGGACCGTGGAGCTAGCGGCGAATTCGGAGAGCTCTTCGCTGCACTGCGCCGCTCGCAAGCGGCTTCGTTCTTCGCCTTCTGCCGTCCGGCGAGAGCTGAACTCCAGCGGTCAGTTGCAGCTCTGCCCAACAGCGTGTTCTCAGTTCTGCGGGCAAGCACGCCCTCTTGCCTTGGCCCCGAGTGCAAAGTCCCGAGCGAGCACTCGACTCAGTGCAATGCACCCGGAAGGACGCTCTCGCTCGTCTTTCAAGGAGCGATTCCTAACAGCAGAAGCAGCAGAGGCACAAACTGCATGACGAGAAGGGACAACGTAGAACACGTCTCTGTCCTGGCACATTTTCGTGTGCGATACTTCCCTCCGGGTCTTCGGGCCTTGCGAAGCTCTGTGTACTGCGAGCGCTGCTACTCGCAGCTGAGAAGGACCGTGGAGCTAGCGGCGAATTCGGAGAGCTCTTCGCTGCACTGCGCCGCTCGCAAGCGGCTTCGTTCTTCGCCTTCTGCCGTCCGGCGAGAGCTGAACTCCAGCGGTCAGTTGCAGCTCTGCCCAACAGCGTGTTCTCAGTTCTGCGGGCAAGCACGCCCTCTTGCCTTGGCCCCGAGTGCAAAGTCCCGAGCGAGCACTCGACTCAGTGCAATGCACCCGGAAGGACGCTCTCGCTCGTCTTTCAAGGAGCGATTCCTAACAGCAGAAGCAGCAGAGGCACAAACTGCATGACGAGAAGGGACAACGTAGAACACGTCTCTGTCCTGGCACATTTTCGTGTGCGATACTTCCCTCCGGGGCTTCGGGCCTTGCGAAGCCCTGTGTACTGCGAGCGCTGCTACTCGCAGCTGAGAAGGACCGTGGAGCTAGCGGCGAATTCGGAGAGCTCTTCGCTGCACTGCGCCGCTCGCAAGCGGCTTCGTTCTTCGCCTTCTGCCGTCCGGCGAGAGCTGAACTCCAGCGGTCAGTTGCAGCTCTGCCCAACAGCGTGTTCTCAGTTCTGCGGGCAAGCACGCCCTCTTGCCTTGGCCCCGAGAGCAAAGCCCCGAGCGAGCACTCGACTCAGTGCAATGCACCCGGAAGGACGCTGTCGCTCGCCTTTCAAGGAGCGATTCCTAACAGCAGAAGCAGCAGAGGCACAAACTGCATGACGAGAAGGGACAACGTAGAACACGTCTCTGTCCTGGCACATTTCCGTGTGCCATACTTCCCTCCGGGTCTTCGGGCCTTGCGAAGCTCTGTGTACTGCGAGCGCTGCTACTCGCAGCTGAGAAGGACCGTGGAGCTAGCGGCGAATTCGGAGAGCTCTTCGCTGCACTGCGCCGCTCGCAAGCGGCTTCGTTCTTCGCCTTCTGCCGTCCGGCGAGAGCTGAACTCCAGCGGTCAGTTGCAGCTCTGCCCAACAGCGTGTTCTCAGTTCTGCGGGCAAGCACGCCCTCTTGCCTTGGCCCCGAGAGCAAAGCCCCGAGCGAGCACTCGACTCAGTGCAATGCACCCGGAAGGACGCTCTCGCTCGTCTTTCAAGGAGCGATTCCTAACAGCAGAAGCAGCAGAGGCACAAACTGCATGACGAGAAGGGACAACGTAGAACACGTCTCTGTCCTGGCACATTTCCGTGTGCCATACTTCCCTCCGGGTCTTCGGGCCTTGCGAAGCTCTGTGTACTGCGAGCGCTGCTACTCGCAGCTGAGAAGGACCGTGGAGCTAGCGGCGAATTCGGAGAGCTCTTCGCTGCACTGCGCCGCTCGCAAGCGGCTTCGTTCTTCGCCTTCTGCCGTCCGGCGAGAGCTGAACTCCAGCGGTCAGTTGCAGCTCTGCCCAACAGCGTGTTCTCAGTTCTGCGGGCAAGCACGCCCTCTTGCCTTGGCCCCGGGAGCAAAGTCCCGAGCGAGCACTCGACTCAGTGCAATGCACCCGGAAGGACGCTCTCGCTCGTCTTTCAAGGAGCGATTCCTAACAGCACAAGCAGCAGAGGCACAAACTGCATGACGAGAAGGGACAACGTAGAACACGTCTCTGTGCTGGCACATTTTCGTGTGCGATACTTCCCTCCGGGTCTTCGGGCCTTGCGAAGCCCCGTGTACTGCGAGCGCTGCTACTCGCAGCTGAGAAGGACCGTGGAGCTAGCGGCGAATTCGGAGAGCTCTTCGCTGCACTGCGCCGCTCGCAAGCGGCTTCGTTCTTCGCCTTCTGCCGTCCGGCGAGAGCTGAACTCCGGCGGTCAGTTGCAGCTCTGCCCAACAGCGTGTTCTCAGTTCTGCGGGCAAGCACGCCCTCTTGCCTTGGCCCCGAGAGCAAAGTCCCGAGCGAGCACTCGACTCAGTGCAATGCACCCGGAAGGACGCTCTCGCTCGTCTTTCAAGGAGCGATTCCTAACAGCACAAGCAGCAGAGGCACAAACTGCATGACGAGAAGGGACAACGTAGAACACGTCTCTGTCCTGGCACATTTTCGTGTGCGATACTTCCCTCCGGGTCTTCGGGCCTTGCGAAGCTCTGTGTACTGCGAGCGCTGCTACTCGCAGCTGAGAAGGACCGTGGAGCTAGCGGCGAATTCGGAGAGCTCTTCGCTGCACTGCGCCGCTCGCAAGCGGCTTCGTTCTTCCCCTTCTGCCGTCCGGCGAGAGCTGAACTCCGGCGGTCAGTTGCAGCTCTGCCCAACAGCGTGTTCTCAGTTCTGCGGGCAAGCACGCCCTCTTGCCTTGGCCCCGAGTGCAAAGTCCCGAGCGAGCACTCGACTCAGTGCAATGCACCCGGAAGGACGCTCTCGCTCGTCTTTCAAGGAGCGATTCCTAACAGCAGAAGCAGCAGAGGCACAAACTGCATGACGAGAAGGGACAACGTAGAACACGTCTCTGTCCTGGCACATTTTCGTGTGCGATACTTCCCTCCGGGTCTTCGGGCCTTGCGAAGCTCTGTGTACTGCGAGCGCTGCTACTCGCAGCTGAGAAGGACCGTGGAGCTAGCGGCGAATTCGGAGAGCTCTTCGCTGCACTGCGCCGCTCGCAAGCGGCTTCGTTCTTCGCCTTCTGCCGTCCGGCGAGAGCTGAACTCCAGCGGTCAGTTGCAGCTCTGCCCAACAGCGTGTTCTCAGTTCTGCGGGCAAGCACGCCCTCTTGCCTTGGCCCCGAGTGCAAAGTCCCGAGCGAGCACTCGACTCAGTGCAATGCACCCGGAAGGACGCTCTCGCTCGTCTTTCAAGGAGCGATTCCTAACAGCAGAAGCAGCAGAGGCACAAACTGCATGACGAGAAGGGACAACGTAGAACACGTCTCTGTCCTGGCACATTTTCGTGTGCGATACTTCCCTCCGGGTCTTCGGGCCTTGCGAAGCTCTGTGTACTGCGAGCGCTGCTACTCGCAGCTGAGAAGGACCGTGGAGCTAGCGGCGAATTCGGAGAGCTCTTCGCTGCACTGCGCCGCTCGCAAGCGGCTTCGTTCTTCGCCTTCTGCCGTCCGGCGAGAGCTGAACTCCAGCGGTCAGTTGCAGCTCTGCCCAACAGCGTGTTCTCAGTTCTGCGGGCAAGCACGCCCTCTTGCCTTGGCCCCGAGTGCAAAGTCCCGAGCGAGCACTCGACTCAGTGCAATGCACCCGGAAGGACGCTCTCGCTCGTCTTTCAAGGAGCGATTCCTAACAGCAGAAGCAGCAGAGGCACAAACTGCATGACGAGAAGGGACAACGTAGAACACGTCTCTGTCCTGGCACATTTTCGTGTGCGATACTTCCCTCCGGGGCTTCGGGCCTTGCGAAGCCCTGTGTACTGCGAGCGCTGCTACTCGCAGCTGAGAAGGACCGTGGAGCTAGCGGCGAATTCGGAGAGCTCTTCGCTGCACTGCGCCGCTCGCAAGCGGCTTCGTTCTTCGCCTTCTGCCGTCCGGCGAGAGCTGAACTCCAGCGGTCAGTTGCAGCTCTGCCCAACAGCGTGTTCTCAGTTCTGCGGGCAAGCACGCCCTCTTGCCTTGGCCCCGAGAGCAAAGCCCCGAGCGAGCACTCGACTCAGTGCAATGCACCCGGAAGGACGCTGTCGCTCGCCTTTCAAGGAGCGATTCCTAACAGCAGAAGCAGCAGAGGCACAAACTGCATGACGAGAAGGGACAACGTAGAACACGTCTCTGTCCTGGCACATTTCCGTGTGCCATACTTCCCTCCGGGTCTTCGGGCCTTGCGAAGCTCTGTGTACTGCGAGCGCTGCTACTCGCAGCTGAGAAGGACCGTGGAGCTAGCGGCGAATTCGGAGAGCTCTTCGCTGCACTGCGCCGCTCGCAAGCGGCTTCGTTCTTCGCCTTCTGCCGTCCGGCGAGAGCTGAACTCCAGCGGTCAGTTGCAGCTCTGCCCAACAGCGTGTTCTCAGTTCTGCGGGCAAGCACGCCCTCTTGCCTTGGCCCCGAGAGCAAAGCCCCGAGCGAGCACTCGACTCAGTGCAATGCACCCGGAAGGACGCTCTCGCTCGTCTTTCAAGGAGCGATTCCTAACAGCAGAAGCAGCAGAGGCACAAACTGCATGACGAGAAGGGACAACGTAGAACACGTCTCTGTCCTGGCACATTTCCGTGTGCCATACTTCCCTCCGGGTCTTCGGGCCTTGCGAAGCTCTGTGTACTGCGAGCGCTGCTACTCGCAGCTGAGAAGGACCGTGGAGCTAGCGGCGAATTCGGAGAGCTCTTCGCTGCACTGCGCCGCTCGCAAGCGGCTTCGTTCTTCGCCTTCTGCCGTCCGGCGAGAGCTGAACTCCAGCGGTCAGTTGCAGCTCTGCCCAACAGCGTGTTCTCAGTTCTGCGGGCAAGCACGCCCTCTTGCCTTGGCCCCGAGAGCAAAGCCCCGAGCGAGCACTCGACTCAGTGCAATGCACCCGGAAGGACGCTCTCGCTCGTCTTTCAAGGAGCGATTCCTAACAGCAGAAGCAGCAGAGGCACAAACTGCATGACGAGAAGGGACAACGTAGAACACGTCTCTGTCCTGGCACATTTCCGTGTGCCATACTTCCCTCCGGGTCTTCGGGCCTTGCGAAGCTCTGTGTACTGCGAGCGCTGCTACTCGCAGCTGAGAAGGACCGTGGAGCTAGCGGCGAATTCGGAGAGCTCTTCGCTGCACTGCGCCGCTCGCAAGCGGCTTCGTTCTTCGCCTTCTGCCGTCCGGCGAGAGCTGAACTCCAGCGGTCAGTTGCAGCTCTGCCCAACAGCGTGTTCTCAGTTCTGCGGGCAAGCACGCCCTCTTGCCTTGGCCCCGGGAGCAAAGTCCCGAGCGAGCACTCGACTCAGTGCAATGCACCCGGAAGGACGCTCTCGCTCGTCTTTCAAGGAGCGATTCCTAACAGCACAAGCAGCAGAGGCACAAACTGCATGACGAGAAGGGACAACGTAGAACACGTCTCTGTGCTGGCACATTTTCGTGTGCGATACTTCCCTCCGGGTCTTCGGGCCTTGCGAAGCCCCGTGTACTGCGAGCGCTGCTACTCGCAGCTGAGAAGGACCGTGGAGCTAGCGGCGAATTCGGAGAGCTCT
The DNA here is from genome assembly GCF_052056855.1 of Sturnus vulgaris. Lineage (NCBI taxonomy): Eukaryota > Metazoa > Chordata > Aves > Passeriformes > Sturnidae > Sturnus > Sturnus vulgaris. The sequence continues at coordinate 134,096 of NW_028275967.1, forward strand.
TCGCTGCACTGCGCCGCTCGCAAGCGGCTTCGTTCTTCGCCTTCTGCCGTCCGGCGAGAGCTGAACTCCGGCGGTCAGTTGCAGCTCTGCCCAACAGCGTGTTCTCAGTTCTGCGGGCAAGCACGCCCTCTTGCCTTGGCCCCGAGAGCAAAGTCCCGAGCGAGCACTCGACTCAGTGCAATGCACCCGGAAGGACGCTCTCGCTCGTCTTTCAAGGAGCGATTCCTAACAGCACAAGCAGCAGAGGCACAAACTGCATGACGAGAAGGGACAACGTAGAACACGTCTCTGTCCTGGCACATTTTCGTGTGCGATACTTCCCTCCGGGTCTTCGGGCCTTGCGAAGCTCTGTGTACTGCGAGCGCTGCTACTCGCAGCTGAGAAGGACCGTGGAGCTAGCGGCGAATTCGGAGAGCTCTTCGCTGCACTGCGCCGCTCGCAAGCGGCTTCGTTCTTCGCCTTCTGCCGTCCGGCGAGAGCTGAACTCCGGCGGTCAGTTGCAGCTCTGCCCAACAGCGTGTTCTCAGTTCTGCGGGCAAGCACGCCCTCTTGCCTTGGCCCCGAGTGCAAAGTCCCGAGCGAGCACTCGACTCAGTGCAATGCACCCGGAAGGACGCTCTCGCTCGTCTTTCAAGGAGCGATTCCTAACAGCAGAAGCAGCAGAGGCACAAACTGCATGACGAGAAGGGACAACGTAGAACACGTCTCTGTCCTGGCACATTTTCGTGTGCGATACTTCCCTCCGGGTCTTCGGGCCTTGCGAAGCTCTGTGTACTGCGAGCGCTGCTACTCGCAGCTGAGAAGGACCGTGGAGCTAGCGGCGAATTCGGAGAGCTCTTCGCTGCACTGCGCCGCTCGCAAGCGGCTTCGTTCTTCGCCTTCTGCCGTCCGGCGAGAGCTGAACTCCAGCGGTCAGTTGCAGCTCTGCCCAACAGCGTGTTCTCAGTTCTGCGGGCAAGCACGCCCTCTTGCCTTGGCCCCGAGTGCAAAGTCCCGAGCGAGCACTCGACTCAGTGCAATGCACCCGGAAGGACGCTCTCGCTCGTCTTTCAAGGAGCGATTCCTAACAGCAGAAGCAGCAGAGGCACAAACTGCATGACGAGAAGGGACAACGTAGAACACGTCTCTGTCCTGGCACATTTTCGTGTGCGATACTTCCCTCCGGGTCTTCGGGCCTTGCGAAGCTCTGTGTACTGCGAGCGCTGCTACTCGCAGCTGAGAAGGACCGTGGAGCTAGCGGCGAATTCGGAGAGCTCTTCGCTGCACTGCGCCGCTCGCAAGCGGCTTCGTTCTTCGCCTTCTGCCGTCCGGCGAGAGCTGAACTCCAGCGGTCAGTTGCAGCTCTGCCCAACAGCGTGTTCTCAGTTCTGCGGGCAAGCACGCCCTCTTGCCTTGGCCCCGAGAGCAAAGCCCCGAGCGAGCACTCGACTCAGTGCAATGCACCCGGAAGGACGCTCTCGCTCGTCTTTCAAGGAGCGATTCCTAACAGCAGAAGCAGCAGAGGCACAAACTGCATGACGAGAAGGGACAACGTAGAACACGTCTCTGTCCTGGCACATTTCCGTGTGCCATACTTCCCTCCGGGTCTTCGGGCCTTGCGAAGCTCTGTGTACTGCGAGCGCTGCTACTCGCAGCTGAGAAGGACCGTGGAGCTAGCGGCGAATTCGGAGAGCTCTTCGCTGCACTGCGCCGCTCGCAAGCGGCTTCGTTCTTCGCCTTCTGCCGTCCGGCGAGAGCTGAACTCCAGCGGTCAGTTGCAGCTCTGCCCAACAGCGTGTTCTCAGTTCTGCGGGCAAGCACGCCCTCTTGCCTTGGCCCCGAGAGCAAAGTCCCGAGCGAGCACTCGACTCAGTGCAATGCACCCGGAAGGACGCTCTCGCTCGTCTTTCAAGGAGCGATTCCTAACAGCAGAAGCAGCAGAGGCACAAACTGCATGACGAGAAGGGACAACGTAGAACACGTCTCTGTCCTGGCACATTTTCGTGTGCGAAACTTCCCTCCGGGTCTTCGGGCCTTGCGAAGCCCTGTGTACTGCGAGCGCTGCTACTCGCAGCTGAGAAGGACCGTGGAGCTAGCGGCGAATTCGGAGAGCTCTTCGCTGCACTGCGCCGCTCGCAAGCGGCTTCGTTCTTCGCCTTCTGCCGTCCGGCGAGAGCTGAACTCCAGCGGTCAGTTGCAGCTCTGCCCAACAGCGTGTTCTCAGTTCTGCGGGCAAGCACGCCCTCTTGCCTTGGCCCCGAGAGCAAAGTCCCGAGCGAGCACTCGACTCAGTGCAATGCACCCGGAAGGACGCTCTCGCTCGCCTTTCAAGGAGCGATTCCTAACAGCAGAAGCAGCAGAGGCACAAACTGCATGACGAGAAGGGACAACGTAGAACACGTCTCTGTCCTGGCACATTTTCGTGTGCGAAACTTCCCTCCGGGTCTTCGGGCCTTGCGAAGCCCTGTGTACTGCGAGCGCTGCTACTCGCAGCTGAGAAGGACCGTGGAGCTAGCGGCGAATTCGGAGAGCTCTTCGCTGCACTGCGCCGCTCGCAAGCGGCTTCGTTCTTCGCCTTCTGCCGTCCGGCGAGAGCTGAACTCCAGCGGTAAGTTTCAGCTCTGCCCAACAGCGTGTTCTCAGTTCTGCGGGCAAGCACGCCCTCTTGCCTTGGCCCCGAGAGCAAAGTCCCGAGCGAGCACTCGACTCAGTGCAATGCACCCGGAAGGACGCTCTCGCTCGCCTTTCAAGGAGCGATTCCTAACAGCAGAAGCAGCAGAGGCACAAACTGCATGACGAGAAGGGACAACGTAGAACACGTCTCTGTCCTGGCACATTTTCGTGTGCGATACTTCCCTCCGGGTCTTCGGGCCTTGCGAAGCCCTGTGTACTGCGAGCGCTGCTACTCGCAGCTGAGAAGGACCGTGGAGCTAGCGGCGAATTCGGAGAGCTCTTCGCTGCACTGCGCCGCTCGCAAGCGGCTTCGTTCTTCGCCTTCTGCCGTCCGGCGAGAGCTGAACTCCAGCGGTCAGTTGCAGCTCTGCCCAACAGCGTGTTCTCAGTTCTGCGGGCAAGCACGCCCTCTTGCCTTGGCCCCGAGAGCAAAGTCCCGAGCGAGCATTCGACTTAGTGCAATGCACCCGGAAGGACGCTCTCGCTCGTCTTTCAAGGAGCGATTCCTAACAGCAGAAGCAGCAGAGGCACAAACTGCATGACGAGAAGGGACAACGTAGAACACGTCTCTGTCCTGGCACATTTTCGTGTGCGATACTTCCCTCCGGGTCTTCGGGCCTTGCGAAGCTCTGTGTACTGCGAGCGCTGCTACTCGCAGCTGAGAAGGACCGTGGAGCTAGCGGCGAATTCGGAGAGCTCTTCGCTGCACTGCGCCGCTCGCAAGCGGCTTCGTTCTTCGCCTTCTGCCGTCCGGCGAGAGCTGAACTCCAGCGGTCAGTTGCAGCTCTGCCCAACAGCGTGTTCTCAGTTCTGCGGGCAAGCACGCCCTCTTGCCTTGGCCCCGAGAGCAAAGTCCCGAGCGAGCACTCGACTCAGTGCAATGCACCCGGAAGGACGCTCTCGCTCGCCTTTCAAGGAGCGATTCCTAACAGCAGAAGCAGCAGAGGCACAAACTGCATGACGAGAAGGGACAACGTAGAACACGTCTCTGTCCTGGCACATTTCCGTGTGCCATACTTCCCTCCGGGTCTTCGGGCCTTGCGAAGCTCTGTGTACTGCGAGCGCTGCTACTCGCAGCTGAGAAGGACCGTGGAGCTAGCGGCGAATTCGGAGAGCTCTTCGCTGCACTGCGCCGCTCGCAAGCGGCTTCGTTCTTCGCCTTCTGCCGTCCGGCGAGAGCTGAACTCCAGCGGTCAGTTGCAGCTCTGCCCAACAGCGTGTTCTCAGTTCTGCGGGCAAGCACGCCCTCTTGCCTTGGCCCCGAGAGCAAAGTCCCGAGCGAGCACTCGACTCAGTGCAATGCACCCGGAAAGACGCTGTTGCTCGCCTTTCAAGGAGCGATTCCTAACAGCAGAAGCAGCAGAGGCACAAACTGCATGACGAGAAGGGACAACGTAGAACACGTCTCTGTCCTGGTACATTTTCCTGTGCGAAACTTCCCTCCGGGTCTTCGGTCCTTGCGAAGCTCTATGTACTGTGAGCGCTGCTACTTGCAGCTGAGAAAGACCGTGGAGCTAGCGGCGAATTCGGAGAGCGCTGAGCACGTAGTCAAGAAGCGAGACGTGGCCCTGCAACGCGGTGCTAATAGCAGCTTCCTCGCGGCCGGGGCGAGCTCCGGCCACAAGACATTCTCGTCCTGGCAACGGATCTCTGTGAAGGGCGTAGGCGAAAAGCTTTCGTTTTCCATTCGAACTGCGAGAGAGGCAGACTGTTGCACGGAGCTCTGAGAACAAAGGTGCACGCCCTAGGCGGGCTTGGGCAGAAGCAGCGTTCTCTAGCTCTTGGCTGCCGGCGCACTTGTGGTTGTGTGGCGCCCTTGCAGTGGCTTCTGGCCGCCGGCAAGTGAAAGCGGCTCCACGCTTGGGCGAGGGCGGTGAACGAAGCGGCACTAGTCCCGTGCTTGTGTGCACCACGTTACAGGCTACTAGGAGAGGAAGGTGGTTGACTCTCGCTTGCCTTCCCAAGTGCCCTTAGCAGTCGGAAGGAGCAAGCTGAAGCACTGCTGCTTGTGCTGCTCCTTGGTTCCCTTGCAGCCCGCTGTGAAAGCATTGGCGGTCGCTTCTAGGCGCCGAGTTGCACACAGCACCACTGTAAGTGCCGCGGAGAAGGGAAATCCAGAGTGCAGCGAGGAGCTGGACGTGGCTTACGTGCAGTAAGGAGAAGGTGAACCTAGGCACTGCCTCTTCAATCTGGCCGCCTCTGCTCTGGTAGCAACTTTTGCAAGTCGGCAGAGGGAGCTGCGAGTATGTAGAACGGAGGGCAGCGAGACGCCGTGTGTTATGCGCCCTTTCAGGGCTGCTGCCAGGGTGCCACTTTAAGAACGCCTTCTTCTTCCTCGCGTCCTTCCTCCACTATAGTCTCCTGGATTCACCTGAGACTCTTCCTAGGCATCTCCCTGATCCTTTTTGCAATGAGTCTCACATCATTCTCCTGAAGAAACTGTCTGCTTATGGTTTGCATGGGTGGGCTGTTTGCTGGGTGACAAACTGGGTGATGGCCAGGCCCACAGAGTGGTGGGAAATAGAGTTCATCCAGCTGGTCCCCAAGGCTCGGTCTTGGGCCCAGTCCTGTTTAATATCTTGCTCAGTGTTCTGGACAAGGGGATAGAGTACACGCCCAGGAAGTTCACAGATGATGCAAAGTTGGCTGGTAGTGTTTTTTTCTTCTGGAGGACAGCAGGCTCTGCTTCTTCTTCCTCCTGTTCTGAGGTCGCTGCTCCCTCTTCATCCCTCATTAAGTGTGCTGATTTTGTCACTTGGATGAGAAAACAAACAATTTTAGCAACAATACTAGTGGCAGGGTACAAGAAAGGAAGAGTTCACACGAATCCCCCCCCCCCCCCGCCCAACAACAGAAAATACCTGATGGCTCCTCTGCCCAGCTTACTGACTACACCGGAACCCATTGTCCCCCAAAGATACTCCCTTCTCCCTGCCCCCAGCCATGATGTGAGATGGAATAGAATAACTAAGATTAAGATTCTCCCTATGGAACTCCATCATACTTCGATTCTGGGAAAAAAAATTTCTTGAAGTTCTATCATTTCAGATCATTTGAATTTGAATTTGCATACTAAAAAGTCTAGCCAGAAACTCATGACAATATTAATAGCCCATTCTAGAATGTCCGAGATGATAGACACTTCTTTCAAGAGAATGTGATACCTCACCTGACTTCTCCAGAATTTAAATGAACAGCGGGAGTAGTCTACAAGATTCTTGCTGCCATCTGGATTTCCTGGTATTTGGCTGGTCTATGTAAACCAACCAGCTATTCAGCAGAGGGAATATTAGTGTGATACTTGATGGTATGTGAGATGGAACACAGTAATTTATGGCTTTTTGCATAGTGATGAAGCTGTAAAGAAAGCTCCGTAATGCTCAGACAAGGAGGCTGCTGGACTTCAAGCAGCAAAGGCCCAAAACGAACCAGTGAAAAGGTGTCATTGAAAAAAAAAAAAAAGCCAGGTGGGGAGCAAAGTGATACTTAAGGGCAGTTTACTGAAAGAGGGAATCTAGTGAAAAAAAAAGTCCAAGAGTGAAGGAATAACAGAGAAAATGAAACTAAGGAAGGAAATCAATCTCAGCTAATCATTTCAGAAGCTAACAAGTTGTCATTGCAATGATGCATAAAGTGAGAAAAAATAAATATGTCTGCGCCAAAATCTGAAATATGAACTTTATTGCATTCTGTCTTCCACGGAATCATACAACAGTCTGTGATTAAAGATCATGTAGTCCAACTTCCTTGCCAGGTAGATCTTACAGTAGATCAAATTGCTCAAGACTAGCCAAACTGATAAGGAGCACTCTCAATGATGGGGCATCCACAACTTCTCTGGAACACCCGTTTGAGTGTCTCACCAGCTTCATTGTAGAAAAGTTTTTCCTTTTAGCCAATCTAAACCTAGTCTCAGTTTGAAAGCATGGCCCCTTATCCTGTCTCTGCAAACTTTCCTAAAAAGTCTTTCTCCATTTGTCTTATACCCTCTTTACATATTCAAAGGCCACAATACTGTCTCTCCAGAAACCTCTCTTCTCCAGGCTAAAAGATCCTACTTTTCACAAGAACCAGGTCATAAACTGAGATGGAAGACATCTCAGGAGATCAGATCATCCAACAGCTCAGCGTAAGAATAGCTCTGAAGTCAGATCAACTAGCTTAGGGCTGTGTCTGTTTGAATTTTGAAAATTAGCAGGACTTGAAATGCTTCAAGGAAGAGAACTCGGGGTGGCTCCAGAAACAGCCTGAGAAACTCGAGCAAACTCGAAACCTCAGAAACTACCACTGCTTTCTCTCCCTCAGCCCAAGCAGTCCCAAAGAAGAAGTGTTCCCAGCAGGCTGGGATAGCACACATATACACTACATATACGTGACAGGCATCGCCAGCAGCCACATCCTGCTCCTTTCTGTGGCTGGCAAGAGTGAGACTGGATGTTTACATGTGGGCAAACTGGGTCCCTCCAGCAGCTCACACACTCAGCCTGCCCAGTGACCCCACTGAATTCCAGTATTAGCAGTGTGCCAAGGCCACAGCACTACTCCGCTTGCTGGCACAGACCATCACACGCCTCCTAAATCAGTCAGGACTCCCCTGGTCCCACAGCCAGCACCCCACTTGCCCTCCGCCAGGCCACTGCCATTGTTCACCAACTTCTCCACTTTGATCTTTGCTGGTGCTCTCAACACTGGCACACCCAGATGTTCTGCAGCTGTTGTCTCCTGGTGGAAAGGACTTGTAAAGCCATGTTTCCTAACAGGACTTCCACAACCTTTCAAAGCAACCTTTACTGGAGTATGAACAATCTCATTCAAATGTCAACATTTCTTTTCCCGTATGTGAAATCAGAATTTCCTTCTTCCGGGCATGCCCAAAACAAGGCACAAACTACATTGTGCCTTCTGTTTCACATGCTGACTCGTTTGTAAACAATGCTAGGAGAATACCTGTTTTGATCCAAGCTAATCTCTGGCCCTTATAGTGCTTTCGGTAGTTAGTTTTGCTTTGTTATTTACTTGATGTCCCATTGAATTGTTGAATCATAAACAGACTACCTGTCTGTATAGCAGCATAGCAGTGATGAATAAATGCAAGAGAAGGAGCAAGGTGATTGTTTGCTAGACTCTTCCTAGAAACTGAGAAATCTGTTACTTAATGCTGACCACAGCAGATGGAGGAAGCATCCTACATGATGTCAAAGCAATGAAGCTGTAATCACTTTTATGATTACAGTCAAGGCACTGCTTTTGCCACCATAAGTGGAGTGCAGGGAATCTTAAAAGACGACACTCTAACTGTTGTCCATGCTCACTGAGAAAATAATGCTTTTACAGCAGAGCAGGTCTCACCGCAGCTAAATCATGGCTTCAACTGTACACCGCCTTCAAAAAGCCCACAAAAACACAAATGAAAGGATTTGGAACCCAAGGGAATCTCGGATTGTGACATCAGCTCACTCTGGATTCTTTCCAAATTCTCAATTCCATTTTCTTCCGAGCCAATTTTCCCACCTAACTTGAGATGTAATTTATGGATTTCCAACACATCTAGTTACCTTAGAATTAGATTGCCACTAGCCAAAAAGACAGAAACAAGCAGTTAAGTGAAGACTGAAACCATGGTTGTTTAGAACAGCAAAACTTGGGCGAAACTATTCTTAAGAAAACCAAAACTTTTAGGACTTACCCATGTATTTTTGGAGGTGGAAAAAGTTTTACATCGAAAAGTCCCTAGGGAACTCTCTTCAGTGCCTGGAGAGCCGCTGTCGCTCGCCTTTCAAGGACCTATTCGTCACAGCAGAGGCAGCAGAGCACAAGATGGCCGACGAGAAGGGGCAGTGTAGAACTCTCTGTCTGTCTGTGTCTCTACTCAGTGTAGAACGTCTCTATCCTGGCACATTTTCGAGTGCGATACTTCCCTCCGGGTCTTCGGTCCTTGCGAAGCTCTATGTACTGTGAGCGCTGCTACTTGCAGCTGAGAAAGACCGTGGAGCTAGCGGCGAATTCGGAGAGCGCTGAGCACGTAGTCAAGAAGCGAGACGTGTCCCTGCAACGCGGTGCTAATAGCAGCTTCCTCGCGGCGGGGGCGAGCTCCGGCCACAAGACATTCTCGTCCTGGCAACGGATCTCTGTGACGGGCGTAGGCGAAAAGCTTTCGTTTTCCATTCGAACTGCGAGAGAGGCAGACTGTTGCACGGAGCTCTGAGAACAAAGGTGCACGCCCTAGGCGGGCTTGGGCAGAAGCAGCGTTCTCTAGCTCTTGGCTGCCGGCGCACTTGTGGTTGTGTGGCGCCCTTGCAGCGGCTTCTGGCCGCCGGCAAGTGAAAGCGGCTCCACGCTTGGGCGAGGGCGGTGAACGAAGCGGCACTAGTCCCGTGCTTGTGTGCACCACGTTACTAGGAGAGGAAGGTGGTTGACTCTCGCTTGCCTTCCCAAGTGCCCTTAGCAGTCGGAAGGAGCAAGCTGAAGCACTGCTGCTTGTGCTGCTCCTTGGTTCCCTTGCAGCCCGCTGTGAAAGCATTGGCGGTCACTTCTAGGCGCCGAGTTGCACACAGCACCACGGTAAGTGCCTCGGAGAAGGGAAATCCAGAGTGCAGCGAGGAGCTGGACGTGGCTTACGTGCAGTAAGGAGAAGGTGAACCTAGGCACTGCCTCTTCAATCTGGCCGCCTCTGCTCTGGTAGCAACTTTTGCAAGTCGGCAGAGGGAGCCGCGAGTATGTAGAACGGAGGGCAGCGAGATGCCGTGTGTTATGCGCCTTTTCAGGGCTGCTGCCAGGGTGCTACTTTAAGAACGCCTTTTTCTTCCTCGCGTCCTTCTCGCTTCGCTCTAGCTGCATGGAGTACAGCACAGCGAAGGAGTGAGGAAGGGCTCTGCCCCAGCTTTTGTCCCGGCCTGCCTGTGCTGCGCCTTTAGCTGCACACGAGAACAACGGCATTTCTTACCCGCAAGGTAAAAAAGGCTTTAGTGTAGCCTTAGGAATGGCAAGTGCCTAGGCATTAAGTTGAGCGACCACGTATGAGGGAGTCTTTAGAGGTTTCCTCCCCCATGGCGCAGGTGTATTCTCATTCTCGTGCTGAACTGAAAAGTCCGGGCATGGCAAGACTGGCCTGCCTTGTGCAGAGACGAACACAAATGTGGGGCTATGATCCTCTGTGTTCGGAGCTCTGCTTCCGGGTGTGTGGGCCGCCATGAGCCCGCAGCAGCCGCCGAGGACAGTGTGGATTGTGGATGAGTCTGGGCTGGCCCCCGGCCCCCCCGTTGGTCTGACAGCGGCAGAAGTGGCGTAGGAGCGGCATCGCCTGAGGGCCCCATGGGGGGCGGGAAGAGAGCCGGGAGTGACCCCGAACGACACCGGAAGCGATATCCGTAGGGCCCGGAAGGCCAGCGTTGCCATCGAGTTTGGCCGGTAGGAGGCGTCTAAGGTGCTTTGAAAGGTGGAGCTTCTTTGCTCTAGGACAGTCTGGGAGAGCTGAGGGTGTCCAATCTGGAGAACAGAAGGCTCCAGGGAGATCTTCGAGCCCTTTGCAGTGCCTGCTGGGGCTCCAAGATAGCTGGGGAGGGACTTTGGAAAAGGGTCTGGACTCGCAGGACAAGGGGGAATAGCTTCAAACTGCCAGAGGGCTGGGATAGATGGGATATTGGAAAGGAATTCTTCCTTGGGTGGGTGCTGAGGCACATGTTGCTCAAAGAGGCTGTGTAGGAGCCCCATGGCAGGAAGCGTCCAGGGCCAGGCTGGAGCGGACATGGAGCAACCTGGACTAGTGGAAAAGTGTCCCTGCCCGTGTCAGGATGTGGGAAGAAGATAATTTGTCTCTAAGGTCGCTTCCAGTCCAAACCATTCTGGGATTCTAGGATTCATGGAAGGCCCTTTTCCAAGTGAAGTGTTGTATCTCTTGGCTCCCAGCTTGTAGTTGCCAGTTCTTCTGGAAGCAGGCGTGGCGAAGCAGCTGTGATGAGCCATGGGTTCTCAATAGGACGAGTGTGATATATTTGCAGAGAGGAAGGCTGCAGACAGATATTCAAGGTCCAGGTAAAACAAGCAAAGGATTGAATAGAAGCCAAAGATTGGTTGTGTTAGTCAGTTTGCTGGCTGTTGAAATGGCCCCAGGTAATTTTCAACATTTCTAATTTGGATTTGTTTGAGTAAAAAATGAATGTGTTACCTCCAGCGTAGGCTCTCCAATGCATCTCCATGTGCTCCCATCTCTTTGTTGTATATCGGGTTCTATTAACTGAAGACAGAATCATAACACAGTAGTAAAACATTTAGAGGTGCGAAGCCCTGTGTACTGCGAGCGCTGCTACTCGCAGCTGAGAAGGACCGTGGAGCTAGCGGCGAATTCGGAGAGCTCTTCGCTGCACTGCGCCGCTCGCAAGCGGCTTCGTTCTTCGCCTTCTGCCGTCCGGCGAGAGCTGAACTCCAGCGGTCAGTTGCAGCTCTGCCCAACAGCGTGTTCTCAGTTCTGCGGGCAAGCACGCCCTCTTGCCTTGGCCCCGAGAGCAAAGTCCCGAGCGAGCACTCGACTCAGTGCAATGCACCCGGAAGGACGCTCTCGCTCGTCTTTCAAGGAGCGATTCCTAACAGCAGAAGCAGCAGAGGCACAAACTGCATGACGAGAAGGGACAACGTAGAACACGTCTCTGTCCTGGCACATTTTCGTGTGCGATACTTCCCTCCGGGTCTTCGGGCCTTGCGAAGCTCTGTGTACTGCGAGCGCTGCTACTCGCAGCTGAGAAGGACCGTGGAGCTAGCGGCGAATTCGGAGAGCTCTTCGCTGCACTGCGCCGCTCGCAAGCGGCTTCGTTCTTCGCCTTCTGCCGTCCGGCGAGAGCTGAACTCCAGCGGTCAGTTGCAGCTCTGCCCAACAGCGTGTTCTCAGTTCTGCGGGCAAGCACGCCCTCTTGCCTTGGCCCCGAGTGCAAAGTCCCGAGCGAGCACTCGACTCAGTGCAATGCACCCGGAAGGACGCTCTCGCTCGTCTTTCAAGGAGCGATTCCTAACAGCAGAAGCAGCAGAGGCACAAACTGCATGACGAGAAGGGACAACGTAGAACACGTCTCTGTCCTGGCACATTTTCGTGTGCGATACTTCCCTCCGGGTCTTCGGGCCTTGCGAAGCCCTGTGTACTGCGAGCGCTGCTACTCGCAGCTGAGAAGGACCGTGGAGCTAGCGGCGAATTCGGAGAGCTCTTCGCTGCACTGCGCCGCTCGCAAGCGGCTTCGTTCTTCGCCTTCTGCCGTCCGGCGAGAGCTGAACTCCAGCGGTCAGTTGCAGCTCTGCCCAACAGCGTGTTCTCAGTTCTGCGGGCAAGCACGCCCTCTTGCCTTGGCCCCGAGTGCAAAGTCCCGAGCGAGCACTCGACTCAGTGCAATGCACCCGGAAGGACGCTCTCGCTCGTCTTTCAAGGAGCGATTCCTAACAGCAGAAGCAGCAGAGGCACAAACTGCATGACGAGAAGGGACAACGTAGAACACGTCTCTGTCCTGGCACATTTTCGTGTGCGATACTTCCCTCCGGGGCTTCGGGCCTTGCGAAGCCCTGTGTACTGCGAGCGCTGCTACTCGCAGCTGAGAAGGACCGTGGAGCTAGCGGCGAATTCGGAGAGCTCTTCGCTGCACTGCGCCGCTCGCAAGCGGCTTCGTTCTTCGCCTTCTGCCGTCCGGCGAGAGCTGAACTCCAGCGGTCAGTTGCAGCTCTGCCCAACAGCGTGTTCTCAGTTCTGCGGGCAAGCACGCCCTCTTGCCTTGGCCCCGAGAGCAAAGCCCCGAGCGAGCACTCGACTCAGTGCAATGCACCCGGAAGGACGCTGTCGCTCGCCTTTCAAGGAGCGATTCCTAACAGCACAAGCAGCAGAGGCACAAACTGCATGACGAGAAGGGACAACGTAGAACACGTCTCTGTCCTGGCGCATTTTCGTGTGCGATACTTCCCTCCGGGTCTTCGGGCCTTGCGAAGCTCTGTGTACTGCGAGCGCTGCTACTCGCAGCTGAGAAGGACCGTGGAGCTAGCGGCGAATTCGGAGAGTTCTTCGCTGCACTGCGCCGCTCGCAAGCGGCTTCGTTTTCGCCTTTTGCCGTCCGGCGAGAGCTGAACTCCAGCGGTCAGTTGCAGCTCTGCCCAACAGCGTGTTCTCAGTTCTGCGGGCAAGCACGCCCTCTTGCCTTGGCCCCGAGTGCAAAGACCCGAGCGAGCACTCGACTCAGTGCAATGCACCCGGAAGGACGCTCTCGCTCGTCTTTCAAGGAGCGATTACCTACAGCAGAAGCAGCAGAGGCACAAACTGCATGACGAGAAGGGACAACGTAGAACACGTCTCTGTCCTGGCACATTTTCGTGTGCGATACTTCCCTCCGGGTCTTCGGGCCTTGCGAAGCCCTGTGTACTGCGAGCGCTGCTACTCGCAGCTGAGAAGGACCGTGGAGCTAGCGGCGAATTCGGAGAGCTCTTCGCTGCACTGCGCCGCTCGCAAGCGGCTTCGTTCTTCGCCTTCTGCCGTCCGGCGAGAGCTGAACTCCAGCGGTCAGTTGCAGCTCTGCCCAACAGCGTGTTCTCAGTTCTGCGGGCAAGCACGCCCTCTTGCCTTGGCCCCGAGAGCAAAGTCCCGAGCGAGCACTCGACTCAGTGCAATGCACCCGGAAGGACGCTCTCGCTCGTCTTTCAAGGAGCGATTCCTAACAGCAGAAGCAGCAGAGGCACAAACTGCATGACGAGAAGGGACAACGTAGAACACGTCTCTGTCCTGGCACATTTTCGTGTGCGATACTTCCCTCCGGGTCTTCGGGCCTTGCGAAGCCCCGTGTACTGCGAGCGCTGCTACTCGCAGCTGAGAAGGACCGTGGAGCTAGCGGCGAATTCGGAGAGCTCTTCGCTGCACTGCGCCGCTCGCAAGCGGCTTCGTTCTTCGCCTTCTGCCGTCCGGCGAGAGCTGAACTCCAGCGGTCAGTTGCAGCTCTGCCCAACAGCGTGTTCTCAGTTCTGCGGGCAAGCACGCCCTCTTGCCTTGGCCCCGAGTGCAAAGTCCCGAGCGAGCACTCGACTCAGTGCAATGCACCCGGAAGGACGCTCTCGCTCGTCTTTCAAGGAGCGATTCCTAACAGCAGAAGCAGCAGAGGCACAAACTGCATGACGAGAAGGGACAACGTAGAACACGTCTCTGTCCTGGCACATTTTCGTGTGCGATACTTCCCTCCGGGTCTTCGGTCCTTGCGAAGCTCTGTGTACTGCGAGGGCTGCTACTCGCAGCTGAGAAGGACCGTGGAGCTAGCGGCGAATTCGGAGAGCTCTTCGCTGCACTGCGCCGCTCGCAAGCGGCTTCGTTCTTCGCCTTCTGCCGTCCGGCGAGAGCTGAACTCCAGCGGTCAGTTGCAGCTCTGCCCAACAGCGTGTTCTCAGTTCTGCGGGCAAGCACGCCCTCTTGCCTTGGCCCCGAGTGCAAAGTCCCGAGCGAGCACTCGACTCAGTGCAATGCACCCGGAAGGACGCTCTCGCTCGTCTTTCAAGGAGCGATTACCTACAGCAGAAGCAGCAGAGGCACAAACTGCATGACGAGAAGGGACAACGTAGAACACGTCTCTGTCCTGGCACATTTTCGTGTGCGATACTTCCCTCCGGGTCTTCGGGCCTTGCGAAGCCCTGTGTACTGCGAGCGCTGCTACTCGCAGCTGAGAAGGACCGTGGAGCTAGCGGCGAATTCGGAGAGCTCTTCGCTGCACTGCGCCGCTCGCAAGCGGCTTCGTTCTTCGCCTTCTGCCGTCCGGCGAGAGCTGAACTCCAGCGGTCAGTTGCAGCTCTGCCCAACAGCGTGTTCTCAGTTCTGCGGGCAAGCACGCCCTCTTGCCTTGGCCCCGAGAGCAAAGTCCCGAGCGAGCACTCGACTCAGTGCAATGCACCCGGAAGGACGCTCTCGCTCGTCTTTCAAGGAGCGATTCCTAACAGCACAAGCAGGCAGAGGCACAAACTGCATGACGAGAAGGGACAACGTAGAACACGTCTCTGTCCTGGCACATTTCCGTGTGCCATACTTCCCTCCGGGTCTTCGGGCCTTGCGAAGCTCTGTGTACTGCGAGCGCTGCTACTCGCAGCTGAGAAGGACCGTGGAGCTAGCGGCGAATTCGGAGAGCTCTTCGCTGCACTGCGCCGCTCGCAAGCGGCTTCGTTCTTCGCCTTCTGCCGTCCGGCGAGAGCTGAACTCCAGCGGTCAGTTGCAGCTCTGCCCAACAGCGTGTTCTCAGTTCTGCGGGCAAGCACGCCCTCTTGCCTTGGCCCCGAGAGCAAAGTCCCGAGCGAGCACTCGACTCAGTGCAATGCACCCGGAAGGACGCTCTCGCTCGTCTTTCAAGTAGCGATTACCTACAGCAAAAGCAGCAGAGGCACAAACTGCATGACGAGAAGGGACAACGTAGAACACGTCTCTGTCCTGGCACATTTTCGTGTGCGATACTTCCCTCCGGGTCTTCGGGCCTTGCGAAGCTCCGTGTACTGCGAGCGCTGCTACTCGCAGCTGAGAAGGACCGTGGAGCTAGCGGCGAATTCGGAGAGCTCTTCGCTGCACTGCGCCGCTCGCAAGCGGCTTCGTTCTTCGCCTTCTGCCGTCCGGCGAGAGCTGAACTCCGGCGGTCAGTTGCAGCTCTGCCCAACAGCGTGTTCTCAGTTCTGCGGGCAAGCACGCCCTCTTGCCTTGGCCCCGAGAGCAAAGTCCCGAGCGAGCACTCGACTCAGTGCAATGCACCCGGAAAGGACGCTCTCGGCTCGTCTTTCAAGGAGCGATTCCTAACAGCACAAGCAGCAGAGGCACAAACTGCATGACGAGAAGGGACAACGTAGAACACGTCTCTGTCCTGGCACATTTCCGTGTGCCATACTTCCCTCGGGTCTTCGGGCCTTGCGAAGCTCCGTGTACTGCGAGCGCTGCTACTCGCAGCTGAGAAGGACCGTGGAGCTAGCGGCGAATTCGGAGAGCTCTTCGCTGCACTGCGCCGCTCGCAAGCGGCTTCGTTCTTCGCCTTCTGCCGTCCGGCGAGAGCTGAACTCCAGCGGTCAGTTGCAGCTCTGCCCAACAGCGTGTTCTCAGTTCTGCGGGCAAGCACGCCCTCTTGCCTTGGCCCCGAGTGCAAAGACCCGAGCGAGCACTCGACTCAGTGCAATGCACCCGGAAGGACGCTCTCGCTCGTCTTTCAAGGAGCGATTACCTACAGCAGAAGCAGCAGAGGCACAAACTGCATGACGAGAAGGGACAACGTAGAACACGTCTCTGTCCTGGCACATTTTCGTGTGCGATACTTCCCTCCGGGTCTTCGGGCCTTGCGAAGCCCTGTGTACTGCGAGCGCTGCTACTCGCAGCTGAGAAGGACCGTGGAGCTAGCGGCGAATTCGGAGAGCTCTTCGCTGCACTGCGCCGCTCGCAAGCGGCTTCGTTCTTCGCCTTCTGCCGTCCGGCGAGAGCTGAACTCCGGCGGTCAGTTGCAGCTCTGCCCAACAGCGTGTTCTCAGTTCTGCGGGCAAGCACGCCCTCTTGCCTTGGCCCCGAGAGCAAAGTCCCGAGCGAGCACTCGACTCAGTGCAATGCACCCGGAAGGACGCTCTCGCTCGTCTTTCAAGGAGCGATTCCTAACAGCAGAAGCAGCAGAGGCACAAACTGCATGACGAGAAGGGACAACGTAGAACACGTCTCTGTCCTGGCACATTTCCGTGTGCCATACTTCCCTCCGGGTCTTCGGGCCTTGCGAAGCTCTGTGTACTGCGAGCGCTGCTACTCGCAGCTGAGAAGGACCGTGGAGCTAGCGGCGAATTCGGAGAGCTCTTCGCTGCACTGCGCCGCTCGCAAGCGGCTTCGTTCTTCGCCTTCTGCCGTCCGGCGAGAGCTGAACTCCAGCGGTCAGTTGCAGCTCTGCCCAACAGCGTGTTCTCAGTTCTGCGGGCAAGCACGCCCTCTTGCCTTGGCCCCGAGAGCAAAGTCCCGAGCGAGCACTCGACTCAGTGCAATGCACCCGGAAGGACGCTCTCGCTCGTCTTTCAAGGAGCGATTACCTACAGCAAAAGCAGCAGAGGCACAAACTGCATGACGAGAAGGGACAACGTAGAACACGTCTCTGTCCTGGCACATTTTCGTGTGCGATACTTCCCTCCGGGTCTTCGGGCCTTGCGAAGCTCCGTGTACTGCGAGCGCTGCTACTCGCAGCTGAGAAGGACCGTGGAGCTAGCGGCGAATTCGGAGAGCTCTTCGCTGCACTGCGCCGCTCGCAAGCGGCTTCGTTCTTCGCCTTCTGCCGTCCGGCGAGAGCTGAACTCCGGCGGTCAGTTGCAGCTCTGCCCAACAGCGTGTTCTCAGTTCTGCGGGCAAGCACGCCCTCTTGCCTTGGCCCCGGGAGCAAAGTCCCGAGCGAGCACTCGACTCAGTGCAATGCACCCGGAAGGACGCTCTCGCTCGTCTTTCAAGGAGCGATTCCTAACAGCACAAGCAGCAGAGGCACAAACTGCATGACGAGAAGGGACAACGTAGAACACGTCTCTGTCCTGGCACATTTCCGTGTGCCATACTTCCCTCCGGGTCTTCGGGCCTTGCGAAGCTCCGTGTACTGCGAGCGCTGCTACTCGCAGCTGAGAAGGACCGTGGAGCTAGCGGCGAATTCGGAGAGCTCTTCGCTGCACTGCGCCGCTCGCAAGCGGCTTCGTTCTTCGCCTTCTGCCGTCCGGCGAGAGCTGAACTCCGGCGGTCAGTTGCAGCTCTGCCCAACAGCGTGTTCTCAGTTCTGCGGGCAAGCACGCCCTCTTGCCTTGGCCCCGAGAGCAAAGTCCCGAGCGAGCACTCGACTCAGTGCAATGCACCCGGAAGGACGCTCTCGCTCGTCTTTCAAGGAGCGATTCCTAACAGCAGAAGCAGCAGAGGCACAAACTGCATGACGAGAAGGGACAACGTAGAACACGTCTCTGTCCTGGCACATTTTCGTGTGCGATACTTCCCTCCGGGTCTTCGGGCCTTGCGAAGCTCCGTGTACTGCGAGCGCTGCTACTCGCAGCTCAGAAGGACCGTGGAGCTAGCGGCGAATTCGGAGAGCTCTTCGCTGCACTGCGCCGCTCGCAAGCGGCTTCGTTCTTCGCCTTCTGCCGTCCGGCGACAGCTGAACTCCGGCGGTCAGTTGCAGCTCTGCCCAACAGCGTGTTCTCAGTTCTGCGGGCAAGCACGCCCTCTTGCCTTGGCCCCGGGAGCAAAGTCCCGAGCGAGCACTCGACTCAGTGCAATGCACCCGGAAGGACGCTCTCGCTCGTCTTTCAAGGAGCGATTCCTAACAGCAGAAGCAGCAGAGGCACAAACTGCATGACGAGAAGGGACAACGTAGAACACGTCTCTGTCCTGGCACATTTTCGTGTGCGATACTTCCCTCCGGGTCTTCGGGCCTTGCGAAGCTCCGTGTACTGCGAGCGCTGCTACTCGCAGCTGAGAAGGACCGTGGAGCAAGCGGCGAATTCGGAGAGCTCTTCGCTGCACTGCGCCGCTCGCAAGCGGCTTCGTTCTTCGCCTTCTGCCGTCCGGCGAGAGCTGAACTCCGGCGGTCAGTTGCAGCTCTGCCCAACAGCGTGTTCTCAGTTCTGCGGGCAAGCACGCCCTCTTGCCTTGGCCCCGGGAGCAAAGTCCCGAGCGAGCACTCGACTCAGTGCAATGCACCCGGAAGGACGCTCTCGCTCGTCTTTCAAGGAGCGATTCCTAACAGCAGAAGCAGCAGAGGCACAAACTGCATGACGAGAAGGGACAACGTAGAACACGTCTCTGTCCTGGCACATTTTCGTGTGCGATACTTCCCTCCGGGTCTTCGGGCCTTGCGAAGCTCCGTGTACTGCGAGCGCTGCTACTCGCAGCTGAGAAGGACCGTGGAGCTAGCGGCGAATTCGGAGAGCTCTTCGCTGCACTGCGCCGCTCGCAAGCGGCTTCGTTCTTCGCCTTCTGCCGACCGGCGAGAGCTGAACTCCGGCGGTCAGTTGCAGCTCTGCCCAACAGCGTGTTCTCAGTTCTGCGGGCAAGCACGCCCTCTTGCCTTGGCCCCGAGAGCAAAGTCCCGAGCGAGCACTCGACTCAGTGCAATGCACCCGGAAGGACGCTCTCGCTCGTCTTTCAAGGAGCGATTCCTAACAGCACAAGCAGCAGAGGCACAAACTGCATGACGAGAAGGGACAACGTAGAACACGTCTCTGTCCTGGCACATTTCCGTGTGCCATACTTCCCTCCGGGTCTTCGGGCCTTGCGAAGCTCTGTGTACTGCGAGCGCTGCTACTCGCAGCTGAGAAGGACCGTGGAGCTAGCGGCGAATTCGGAGAGCTCTTCGCTGCACTGCGCCGCTCGCAAGCGGCTTCGTTCTTCGCCTTCTGCCGTCCGGCGAGAGCTGAACTCCAGCGGTCAGTTGCAGCTCTGCCCAACAGCGTGTTCTCAGTTCTGCGGGCAAGCACGCCCTCTTGCCTTGGCCCCGAGAGCAAAGCCCCGAGCGAGCACTCGACTCAGTGCAATGCACCCGGAAGGACGCTCTCGCTCGTCTTTCAAGGAGCGATTCCTAACAGCAGAAGCAGCAGAGGCACAAACTGCATGACGAGAAGGGACAACGTAGAACACGTCTCTGTCCTGGCACATTTCCGTGTGCCATACTTCCCTCCGGGTCTTCGGGCCTTGCGAAGCTCCGTGTACTGCGAGCGCTGCTACTCGCAGCTGAGAAGGACCGTGGAGCTAGCGGCGAATTCGGAGAGCTCTTCGCTGCACTGCGCCGCTCGCAAGCGGCTTCGTTCTTCGCCTTCTGCCGTCCGGCGACAGCTGAACTCCAGCGGTCAGTTGCAGCTCTGCCCAACAGCGTGTTCTCAGTTCTGCGGGCAAGCACGCCCTCTTGCCTTGGCCCCGGGAGCAAAGTCCCGAGCGAGCACTCGACTCAGTGCAATGCACCCGGAAGGACGCTCTCGCTCGTCTTTCAAGGAGCGATTCCTAACAGCACAAGCAGCAGAGGCACAAACTGCATGACGAGAAGGGACAACGTAGAACACGTCTCTGTCCTGGCACATTTCCGTGTGCCATACTTCCCTCCGGGTCTTCGGGCCTTGCGAAGCTCCGTGTACTGCGAGCGCTGCTACTCGCAGCTGAGAAGGACCGTGGAGCTAGCGGCGAATTCGGAGAGCTCTTCGCTGCACTGCGCCGCTCGCAAGCGGCTTCGTTCTTCGCCTTCTGCCGTCCGGCGAGAGCTGAACTCCGGCGGTCAGTTGCAGCTCTGCCCAACAGCGTGTTCTCAGTTCTGCGGGCAAGCACGCCCTCTTGCCTTGGCCCCGAGAGCAAAGTCCCGAGCGAGCACTCGACTCAGTGCAATGCACCCGGAAGGACGCTCTCGCTCGTCTTTCAAGGAGCGATTCCTAACAGCACAAGCAGCAGAGGCACAAACTGCATGACGAGAAGGGACAACGTAGAACACGTCTCTGTCCTGGCACATTTTCGTGTGCGATACTTCCCTCCGGGTCTTCGGGCCTTGCGAAGCTCCGTGTACTGCGAGCGCTGCTACTCGCAGCTCAGAAGGACCGTGGAGCTAGCGGCGAATTCGGAGAGCTCTTCGCTGCACTGCGCCGCTCGCAAGCGGCTTCGTTCTTCGCCTTCTGCCGTCCGGCGACAGCTGAACTCCGGCGGTCAGTTGCAGCTCTGCCCAACAGCGTGTTCTCAGTTCTGCGGGCAAGCACGCCCTCTTGCCTTGGCCCCGGGAGCAAAGTCCCGAGCGAGCACTCGACTCAGTGCAATGCACCCGGAAGGACGCTCTCGCTCGTCTTTCAAGGAGCGATTCCTAACAGCAGAAGCAGCAGAGGCACAAACTGCATGACGAGAAGGGACAACGTAGAACACGTCTCTGTCCTGGCACATTTTCGTGTGCGATACTTCCCTCCGGGTCTTCGGGCCTTGCGAAGCTCCGTGTACTGCGAGCGCTGCTACTCGCAGCTGAGAAGGACCGTGGAGCAAGCGGCGAATTCGGAGAGCTCTTCGCTGCACTGCGCCGCTCGCAAGCGGCTTCGTTCTTCGCCTTCTGCCGTCCGGCGAGAGCTGAACTCCGGCGGTCAGTTGCAGCTCTGCCCAACAGCGTGTTCTCAGTTCTGCGGGCAAGCACGCCCTCTTGCCTTGGCCCCGGGAGCAAAGTCCCGAGCGAGCACTCGACTCAGTGCAATGCACCCGGAAGGACGCTCTCGCTCGTCTTTCAAGGAGCGATTCCTAACAGCAGAAGCAGCAGAGGCACAAACTGCATGACGAGAAGGGACAACGTAGAACACGTCTCTGTCCTGGCACATTTTCGTGTGCGATACTTCCCTCCGGGTCTTCGGGCCTTGCGAAGCTCCGTGTTCTGCGAGCGCTGCTACTCGCAGCTGAGAAGGACCGTGGAGCTAGCGGCGAATTCGGAGAGCTCTTCGCTGCACTGCGCCGCTCGCAAGCGGCTTCGTTCTTCGCCTTCTGCCGTCCGGCGAGAGCTGAACTCCGGCGGTCAGTTGCAGCTCTGCCCAACAGCGTGTTCTCAGTTCTGCGGGCAAGCACGCCCTCTTGCCTTGGCCCCGGGAGCAAAGTCCCGAGCGAGCACTCGACTCAGTGCAATGCACCCGGAAGGACGCTCTCGCTCGTCTTTCAAGGAGCGATTCCTAACAGCAGAAGCAGCAGAGGCACAAACTGCATGACGAGAAGGGACAACGTAGAACACGTCTCTGTCCTGGCACATTTTCGTGTGCGATACTTCCCTCCGGGTCTTCGGGCCTTGCGAAGCTCCGTGTACTGCGAGCGCTGCTACTCGCAGCTGAGAAGGACCGTGGAGCAAGCGGCGAATTCGGAGAGCTCTTCGCTGCACTGCGCCGCTCGCAAGCGGCTTCGTTCTTCGCCTTCTGCCGTCCGGCGACAGCTGAACTCCGGCGGTCAGTTGCAGCTCTGCCCAACAGCGTGTTCTCAGTTCTGCGGGCAAGCACGCCCTCTTGCCTTGGCCCCGAGAGCAAAGTCCCGAGCGAGCACTCGACTCAGTGCAATGCACCCGGAAGGACGCTCTCGCTCGTCTTTCAAGGAGCGATTCCTAACAGCAGAAGCAGCAGAGGCACAAACTGCATGACGAGAAGGGACAACGTAGAACACGTCTCTGTCCTGGCACATTTTCGTGTGCGATACTTCCCTCCGGGGCTTCGGGCCTTGCGAAGCTCCGTGTACTGCGAGCGCTGCTACTCGCAGCTGAGAAGGACCGTGGAGCTAGCGGCGAATTCGGAGAGCTCTTCGCTGCACTGCGCCGCTCGCAAGCGGCTTCGTTCTTCGCCTTCTGCCGTCCGGCGAGAGCTGAACTCCGGCGGTCAGTTGCAGCTCTGCCCAACAGCGTGTTCTCAGTTCTGCGGGCAAGCACGCCCTCTTGCCTTGGCCCCGAGAGCAAAGTCCCGAGCGAGCACTCGACTCAGTGCAATGCACCCGGAAGGACGCTCTCGCTCGTCTTTCAAGGAGCGATTCCTAACAGCACAAGCAGCAGAGGCACAAACTGCATGACGAGAAGGGACAACGTAGAACACGTCTCTGTCCTGGCACATTTCCGTGTGCCATACTTCCCTCCGGGTCTTCGGGCCTTGCGAAGCTCCGTGTACTGCGAGCGCTGCTACTCGCAGCTGAGAAGGACCGTGGAGCTAGCGGCGAATTCGGAGAGCTCTTCGCTGCACTGCGCCGCTCGCAAGCGGCTTCGTTCTTCGCCTTCTGCCGTCCGGCGAGAGCTGAACTCCGGCGGTCAGTTGCAGCTCTGCCCAACAGCGTGTTCTCTGTTCTGCGGGCAAGCACGCCCTCTTGCCTTGGCCCCGAGAGCAAAGTCCCGAGCGAGCACTCGACTCAGTGCAATGCACCCGGAAGGACGCTCTCGCTCGTCTTTCAAGGAGCGATTCCTAACAGCACAAGCAGCAGAGGCACAAACTGCATGACGAGAAGGGACAACGTAGAACACGTCTCTGTCCTGGCACATTTCCGTGTGCCATACTTCCCTCCGGGTCTTCGGGCCTTGCGAAGCTCCGTGTACTGCGAGCGCTGCTACTCGCAGCTGAGAAGGACCGTGGAGCTAGCGGCGAATTCGGAGAGCTCTTCGCTGCACTGCGCCGCTCGCAAGCGGCTTCGTTCTTCGCCTTCTGCCGTCCGGCGAGAGCTGAACTCCGGCGGTCAGTTGCAGCTCTGCCCAACAGCGTGTTCTCAGTTCTGCGGGCAAGCACGCCCTCTTGCCTTGGCCCCGAGAGCAAAGTCCCGAGCGAGCACTCGACTCAGTGCAATGCACCCGGAAGGACGCTCTCGCTCGTCTTTCAAGGAGCGATTCCTAACAGCACAAGCAGCAGAGGCACAAACTGCATGACGAGAAGGGACAACGTAGAACACGTCTCTGTCCTGGCACATTTCCGTGTGCCATACTTCCCTCCGGGTCTTCGGGCCTTGCGAAGCTCCGTGTACTGCGAGCGCTGCTACTCGCAGCTGAGAAGGACCGTGGAGCTAGCGGCGAATTCGGAGAGCTCTTCGCTGCACTGCGCCGCTCGCAAGCGGCTTCGTTCTTCGCCTTCTGCCGTCCGGCGAGAGCTGAACTCCGGCGGTCAGTTGCAGCTCTGCCCAACAGCGTGTTCTCTGTTCTGCGGGCAAGCACGCCCTCTTGCCTTGGCCCCGAGAGCAAAGTCCCGAGCGAGCACTCGACTCAGTGCAATGCACCCGGAAGGACGCTCTCGCTCGTCTTTCAAGGAGCGATTCCTAACAGCACAAGCAGCAGAGGCACAAACTGCATGACGAGAAGGGACAACGTAGAACACGTCTCTGTCCTGGCACATTTCCGTGTGCCATACTTCCCTCCGGGTCTTCGGGCCTTGCGAAGCTCCGTGTACTGCGAGCGCTGCTACTCGCAGCTGAGAAGGACCGTGGAGCTAGCGGCGAATTCGGAGAGCTCTTCGCTGCACTGCGCCGCTCGCAAGCGGCTTCGTTCTTCGCCTTCTGCCGTCCGGCGAGAGCTGAACTCCGGCGGTCAGTTGCAGCTCTGCCCAACAGCGTGTTCTCAGTTCTGCGGGCAAGCACGCCCTCTTGCCTTGGCCCCGAGAGCAAAGTCCCGAGCGAGCACTCGACTCAGTGCAATGCACCCGGAAGGACGCTCTCGCTCGTCTTTCAAGGAGCGATTCCTAACAGCACAAGCAGCAGAGGCACAAACTGCATGACGAGAAGGGACAACGTAGATCACGTCTCTGTCCTGGCACATTTCCGTGTGCCATACTTCCCTCCGGGTCTTCGGGCCTTGCGAAGCTCCGTGTACTGCGAGCGCTGCTACTCGCAGCTGAGAAGGACCGTGGAGCTAGCGGCGAATTCGGAGAGCTCTTCGCTGCACTGCGCCGCTCGCAAGCGGCTTCGTTCTTCGCCTTCTGCCGTCCGGCGAGAGCTGAACTCCAGCGGTCAGTTGCAGCTCTGCCCAACAGCGTGTTCTCAGTTCTGCGGGCAAGCACGCCCTCTTGCCTTGGCCCCGAGAGCAAAGTCCCGAGCGAGCATTCGACTTAGTGCAATGCACCCAGAAGGACGCTCTCGCTCGTCTTTCAAGGAGCGATTCCTAACAGCAGAAGCAGCAGAGGCACAAACTGCATGACGAGAAGGGACAACGTAGAACACGTCTCTGTCCTGGCACATTTTCGTGTGCGATACTTCCCTCCGGGTCTTCGGGCCTTGCGAAGCCCTGTGTACTGCGAGCGCTGCTACTCGCAGCTGAGAAGGACCGTGGAGCTAGCGGCGAATTCGGAGAGCTCTTCGCTGCACTGCGCCGCTCGCAAGCGGCTTCGTTCTTCGCCTTCTGCCGTCCGGCGAGAGCTGAACTCCAGCGGTCAGTTGCAGCTCTGCCCAACAGCGTGTTCTCAGTTCTGCGGGCAAGCACGCCCTCTTGCCTTGGCCCCGAGAGCAAAGTCCCGAGCGAGCACTCGACTCAGTGCAATGCACCCGGAAGGACGCTCTCGCTCGCCTTTCAAGGAGCGATTCCTAACAGCAGAAGCAGCAGAGGCACAAACTGCATGACGAGAAGGGACAACGTAGAACACGTCTCTGTCCTGGCACATTTCCGTGTGCCATACTTCCCTCCGGGTCTTCGGGCCTTGCGAAGCTCTGTGTACTGCGAGCGCTGCTACTCGCAGCTGAGAAGGACCGTGGAGCTAGCGGCGAATTCGGAGAGCTCTTCGCTGCACTGCGCCGCTCGCAAGCGGCTTCGTTCTTCGCCTTCTGCCGTCCGGCGAGAGCTGAACTCCAGCGGTCAGTTGCAGCTCTGCCCAACAGCGTGTTCTCAGTTCTGCGGGCAAGCACGCCCTCTTGCCTTGGCCCCGAGAGCAAAGTCCCGAGCGAGCACTCGACTCAGTGCAATGCACCCGGAAGGACGCTCTCGCTCGTCTTTCAAGGAGCCATTACCTACAGCAAAAGCAGCAGAGGCACAAACTGCATGACGAGAAGGGACAACGTAGAACACGTCTCTGTCCTGGCACATTTTCGTGTGCGATACTTCCCTCCGGGTCTTCGGGCCTTGCGAAGCTCTGTGTACTGCGAGCGCTGCTACTCGCAGCTGAGAAGGACCGTGGAGCTAGCGGCGAATTCGGAGAGCTCTTCGCTGCACTGCGCCGCTCGCAAGCGGCTTCGTTCTTCGCCTTCTGCCGTCCGGCGAGAGCTGAACTCCAGCGGTCAGTTGCAGCTCTGCCCAACAGCGTGTTCTCAGTTCTGCGGGCAAGCACGCCCTCTTGCCTTGGCCCCGAGAGCAAAGTCCCGAGCGAGCACTCGACTCAGTGCAATGCACCCGGAAGGACGCTCTCGCTCGTCTTTCAAGGAGCGATTACCTACAGCAAAAGCAGCAGAGGCACAAACTGCATGACGAGAAGGGACAACGTAGAACACGTCTCTGTCCTGGCACATTTTCGTGTGCGATACTTCCCTCCGGGTCTTCGGGCCTTGCGAAGCTCTGTGTACTGCGAGCGCTGCTACTCGCAGCTGAGAAGGACCGTGGAGCTAGCGGCGAATTCGGAGAGCTCTTCGCTGCACTGCGCCGCTCGCAAGCGGCTTCGTTCTTCGCCTTCTGCCGTCCGGCGAGAGCTGAACTCCAGCGGTC
Organism: Sturnus vulgaris; assembly: GCF_052056855.1. Classification (NCBI taxonomy): domain Eukaryota; kingdom Metazoa; phylum Chordata; class Aves; order Passeriformes; family Sturnidae; genus Sturnus; species Sturnus vulgaris. Next base: position 159,844 of record NW_028275967.1, read on the forward strand.
AGTTGCAGCTCTGCCCAACAGCGTGTTCTCAGTTCTGCGGGCAAGCACGCCCTCTTGCCTTGGCCCCGAGTGCAAAGTCCCGAGCGAGCACTCGACTCAGTGCAATGCACCCGGAAGGACGCTCTCGCTCGTCTTTCAAGGAGCGATTCCTAACAGCAGAAGCAGCAGAGGCACAAACTGCATGACGAGAAGGGACAACGTAGAACACGTCTCTGTCCTGGCACATTTTCGTGTGCGATACTTCCCTCCGGGTCTTCGGGCCTTGCGAAGCCCTGTGTACTGCGAGCGCTGCTACTCGCAGCTGAGAAGGACCGTGGAGCTAGCGGCGAATTCGGAGAGCTCTTCGCTGCACTGCGCCGCTCGCAAGCGGCTTCGTTCTTCGCCTTCTGCCGTCCGGCGAGAGCTGAACTCCAGCGGTCAGTTGCAGCTCTGCCCAACAGCGTGTTCTCAGTTCTGCGGGCAAGCACGCCCTCTTGCCTTGGCCCCGAGAGCAAAGTCCCGAGCGAGCACTCGACTCAGTGCAATGCACCCGGAAGGACGCTGTCGCTCGCCTTTCAAGGAGCGATTCCTAACAGCAGAAGCAGCAGAGGCACAAACTGCATGACGAGAAGGGACAACGTAGAACACGTCTCTGTCCTGGCACATTTCCGTGTGCCATACTTCCCTCCGGGTCTTCGGGCCTTGCGAAGCTCTGTGTACTGCGAGCGCTGCTACTCGCAGCTGAGAAGGACCGTGGAGCTAGCGGCGAATTCGGAGAGCTCTTCGCTGCACTGCGCCGCTCGCAAGCGGCTTCGTTCTTCGCCTTCTGCCGTCCGGCGAGAGCTGAACTCCAGCGGTCAGTTGCAGCTCTGCCCAACAGCGTGTTCTCAGTTCTGCGGGCAAGCACGCCCTCTTGCCTTGGCCCCGAGAGCAAAGCCCCGAGCGAGCACTCGACTCAGTGCAATGCACCCGGAAGGACGCTCTCGCTCGTCTTTCAAGGAGCGATTCCTAACAGCAGAAGCAGCAGAGGCACAAACTGCATGACGAGAAGGGACAACGTAGAACACGTCTCTGTCCTGGCACATTTCCGTGTGCCATACTTCCCTCCGGGTCTTCGGGCCTTGCGAAGCTCTGTGTACTGCGAGCGCTGCTACTCGCAGCTGAGAAGGACCGTGGAGCTAGCGGCGAATTCGGAGAGCTCTTCGCTGCACTGCGCCGCTCGCAAGCGGCTTCGTTCTTCGCCTTCTGCCGTCCGGCGAGAGCTGAACTCCAGCGGTCAGTTGCAGCTCTGCCCAACAGCGTGTTCTCAGTTCTGCGGGCAAGCACGCCCTCTTGCCTTGGCCCCGAGAGCAAAGTCCCGAGCGAGCACTCGACTCAGTGCAATGCACCCGGAAGGACGCTCTCGCTCGCCTTTCAAGGAGCGATTCCTAACAGCAGAAGCAGCAGAGGCACAAACTGCATGACGAGAAGGGACAACGTAGAACACGTCTCTGTCCTGGCACATTTTCGTGTGCGATACTTCCCTCCGGGTCTTCGGGCCTTGCGAAGCCCTGTGTACTGCGAGCGCTGCTACTCGCAGCTGAGAAGGACCGTGGAGCTAGCGGCGAATTCGGAGAGCTCTTCGCTGCACTGCGCCGCTCGCAAGCGGCTTCGTTCTTCGCCTTCTGCCGTCCGGCGAGAGCTGAACTCCAGCGGTCAGTTGCAGCTCTGCCCAACAGCGTGTTCTCAGTTCTGCGGGCAAGCACGCCCTCTTGCCTTGGCCCCGAGAGCAAAGTCCCGAGCGAGCACTCGACTCAGTGCAATGCACCCGGAAGGACGCTCTCGCTCGTCTTTCAAGGAGCGATTCCTAACAGCAGAAGCAGCAGAGGCACAAACTGCATGACGAGAAGGGACAACGTAGAACACGTCTCTGTCCTGGCACATTTTCGTGTGCGAAACTTCCCTCCGGGTCTTCGGGCCTTGCGAAGCCCTGTGTACTGCGAGCGCTGCTACTCGCAGCTGAGAAGGACCGTGGAGCTAGCGGCGAATTCGGAGAGCTCTTCGCTGCACTGCGCCGCTCGCAAGCGGCTTCGTTCTTCGCCTTCTGCCGTCCGGCGAGAGCTGAACTCCAGCGGTCAGTTGCAGCTCTGCCCAACAGCGTGTTCTCAGTTCTGCGGGCAAGCACGCCCTCTTGCCTTGGCCCCGAGAGCAAAGTCCCGAGCGAGCACTCGACTCAGTGCAATGCACCCGGAAGGACGCTCTCGCTCGTCTTTCAAGGAGCGATTCCTAACAGCAGAAGCAGCAGAGGCACAAACTGCATGACGAGAAGGGACAACGTAGAACACGTCTCTGTCCTGGCACATTTTCGTGTGCGATACTTCCCTCCGGGTCTTCGGGCCTTGCGAAGCCCTGTGTACTGCGAGCGCTGCTACTCGCAGCTGAGAAGGACCGTGGAGCTAGCGGCGAATTCGGAGAGCTCTTCGCTGCACTGCGCCGCTCGCAAGCGGCTTCGTTCTTCGCCTTCTGCCGTCCGGCGAGAGCTGAACTCCAGCGGTCAGTTGCAGCTCTGCCCAACAGCGTGTTCTCAGTTCTGCGGGCAAGCACGCCCTCTTGCCTTGGCCCCGAGAGCAAAGTCCCGAGCGAGCACTCGACTCAGTGCAATGCACCCGGAAGGACGCTCTCGCTCGCCTTTCAAGGAGCGATTCCTAACAGCAGAAGCAGCAGAGGCACAAACTGCATGACGAGAAGGGACAACGTAGAACACGTCTCTGTCCTGGCACATTTTCGTGTGCGATACTTCCCTCCGGGTCTTCGGGCCTTGCGAAGCCCTGTGTACTGCGAGCGCTGCTACTCGCAGCTGAGAAGGACCGTGGAGCTAGCGGCGAATTCGGAGAGCTCTTCGCTGCACTGCGCCGCTCGCAAGCGGCTTCGTTCTTCGCCTTCTGCCGTCCGGCGAGAGCTGAACTCCAGCGGTCAGTTGCAGCTCTGCCCAACAGCGTGTTCTCAGTTCTGCGGGCAAGCACGCCCTCTTGCCTTGGCCCCGAGAGCAAAGTCCCGAGCGAGCACTCGACTCAGTGCAATGCACCCGGAAGGACGCTCTCGCTCGCCTTTCAAGGAGCGATTCCTAACAGCAGAAGCAGCAGAGGCACAAACTGCATGACGAGAAGGGACAACGTAGAACACGTCTCTGTCCTGGCACATTTCCGTGTGCCATACTTCCCTCCGGGTCTTCGGGCCTTGCGAAGCTCTGTGTACTGCGAGCGCTGCTACTCGCAGCTGAGAAGGACCGTGGAGCTAGCGGCGAATTCGGAGAGCTCTTCGCTGCACTGCGCCGCTCGCAAGCGGCTTCGTTCTTCGCCTTCTGCCGTCCGGCGAGAGCTGAACTCCAGCGGTCAGTTGCAGCTCTGCCCAACAGCGTGTTCTCAGTTCTGCGGGCAAGCACGCCCTCTTGCCTTGGCCCCGAGAGCAAAGTCCCGAGCGAGCACTCGACTCAGTGCAATGCACCCGGAAGGACGCTCTCGCTCGTCTTTCAAGGAGCGATTACCTACAGCAAAAGCAGCAGAGGCACAAACTGCATGACGAGAAGGGACAACGTAGAACACGTCTCTGTCCTGGCACATTTTCGTGTGCGATACTTCCCTCCGGGTCTTCGGGCCTTGCGAAGCTCTGTGTACTGCGAGCGCTGCTACTCGCAGCTGAGAAGGACCGTGGAGCTAGCGGCGAATTCGGAGAGCTCTTCGCTGCACTGCGCCGCTCGCAAGCGGCTTCGTTCTTCGCCTTCTGCCGTCCGGCGAGAGCTGAACTCCAGCGGTCAGTTGCAGCTCTGCCCAACAGCGTGTTCTCAGTTCTGCGGGCAAGCACGCCCTCTTGCCTTGGCCCCGAGAGCAAAGTCCCGAGCGAGCACTCGACTCAGTGCAATGCACCCGGAAGGACGCTCTCGCTCGTCTTTCAAGGAGCGATTACCTACAGCAAAAGCAGCAGAGGCACAAACTGCATGACGAGAAGGGACAACGTAGAACACGTCTCTGTCCTGGCACATTTTCGTGTGCGATACTTCCCTCCGGGTCTTCGGGCCTTGCGAAGCTCTGTGTACTGCGAGCGCTGCTACTCGCAGCTGAGAAGGACCGTGGAGCTAGCGGCGAATTCGGAGAGCTCTTCGCTGCACTGCGCCGCTCGCAAGCGGCTTCGTTCTTCGCCTTCTGCCGTCCGGCGAGAGCTGAACTCCAGCGGTCAGTTGCAGCTCTGCCCAACAGCGTGTTCTCAGTTCTGCGGGCAAGCACGCCCTCTTGCCTTGGCCCCGAGAGCAAAGTCCCGAGCGAGCACTCGACTCAGTGCAATGCACCCGGAAGGACGCTCTCGCTCGTCTTTCAAGGAGCGATTACCTACAGCAAAAGCAGCAGAGGCACAAACTGCATGACGAGAAGGGACAACGTAGAACACGTCTCTGTCCTGGCACATTTTCGTGTGCGATACTTCCCTCCGGGTCTTCGGGCCTTGCGAAGCTCTGTGTACTGCGAGCGCTGCTACTCGCAGCTGAGAAGGACCGTGGAGCTAGCGGCGAATTCGGAGAGCTCTTCGCTGCACTGCGCCGCTCGCAAGCGGCTTCGTTCTTCGCCTTCTGCCGTCCGGCGAGAGCTGAACTCCAGCGGTCAGTTGCAGCTCTGCCCAACAGCGTGTTCTCAGTTCTGCGGGCAAGCACGCCCTCTTGCCTTGGCCCCGAGTGCAAAGTCCCGAGCGAGCACTCGACTCAGTGCAATGCACCCGGAAGGACGCTCTCGCTCGTCTTTCAAGGAGCGATTCCTAACAGCAGAAGCAGCAGAGGCACAAACTGCATGACGAGAAGGGACAACGTAGAACACGTCTCTGTCCTGGCACATTTTCGTGTGCGATACTTCCCTCCGGGTCTTCGGGCCTTGCGAAGCCCTGTGTACTGCGAGCGCTGCTACTCGCAGCTGAGAAGGACCGTGGAGCTAGCGGCGAATTCGGAGAGCTCTTCGCTGCACTGCGCCGCTCGCAAGCGGCTTCGTTCTTCGCCTTCTGCCGTCCGGCGAGAGCTGAACTCCAGCGGTCAGTTGCAGCTCTGCCCAACAGCGTGTTCTCAGTTCTGCGGGCAAGCACGCCCTCTTGCCTTGGCCCCGAGAGCAAAGTCCCGAGCGAGCACTCGACTCAGTGCAATGCACCCGGAAGGACGCTCTCGCTCGTCTTTCAAGGAGCGATTCCTAACAGCAGAAGCAGCAGAGGCACAAACTGCATGACGAGAAGGGACAACGTAGAACACGTCTCTGTCCTGGCACATTTTCGTGTGCGATACTTCCCTCCGGGGCTTCGGGCCTTGCGAAGCTCTGTGTACTGCGAGCGCTGCTACTCGCAGCTGAGAAGGACCGTGGAGCTAGCGGCGAATTCGGAGAGCTCTTCGCTGCACTGCGCCGCTCGCAAGCGGCTTCGTTCTTCGCCTTCTGCCGTCCGGCGAGAGCTGAACTCCAGCGGTCAGTTGCAGCTCTGCCCAACAGCGTGTTCTCAGTTCTGCGGGCAAGCACGCCCTCTTGCCTTGGCCCCGAGAGCAAAGCCCCGAGCGAGCACTCGACTCAGTGCAATGCACCCGGAAGGACGCTGTCGCTCGCCTTTCAAGGAGCGATTCCTAACAGCAGAAGCAGCAGAGGCACAAACTGCATGACGAGAAGGGACAACGTAGAACACGTCTCTGTCCTGGCACATTTCCGTGTGCCATACTTCCCTCCGGGTCTTCGGGCCTTGCGAAGCTCTGTGTACTGCGAGCGCTGCTACTCGCAGCTGAGAAGGACCGTGGAGCTAGCGGCGAATTCGGAGAGCTCTTCGCTGCACTGCGCCGCTCGCAAGCGGCTTCGTTCTTCGCCTTCTGCCGTCCGGCGAGAGCTGAACTCCAGCGGTCAGTTGCAGCTCTGCCCAACAGCGTGTTCTCAGTTCTGCGGGCAAGCACGCCCTCTTGCCTTGGCCCCGAGAGCAAAGTCCCGAGCGAGCACTCGACTCAGTGCAATGCACCCGGAAGGACGCTCTCGCTCGTCTTTCAAGGAGCGATTACCTACAGCAAAAGCAGCAGAGGCACAAACTGCATGACGAGAAGGGACAACGTAGAACACGTCTCTGTCCTGGCACATTTTCGTGTGCGATACTTCCCTCCGGGTCTTCGGGCCTTGCGAAGCTCTGTGTACTGCGAGCGCTGCTACTCGCAGCTGAGAAGGACCGTGGAGCTAGCGGCGAATTCGGAGAGCTCTTCGCTGCACTGCGCCGCTCGCAAGCGGCTTCGTTCTTCGCCTTCTGCCGTCCGGCGAGAGCTGAACTCCAGCGGTCAGTTGCAGCTCTGCCCAACAGCGTGTTCTCAGTTCTGCGGGCAAGCACGCCCTCTTGCCTTGGCCCCGAGTGCAAAGTCCCGAGCGAGCACTCGACTCAGTGCAATGCACCCGGAAGGACGCTCTCGCTCGTCTTTCAAGGAGCGATTCCTAACAGCAGAAGCAGCAGAGGCACAAACTGCATGACGAGAAGGGACAACGTAGAACACGTCTCTGTCCTGGCACATTTTCGTGTGCGATACTTCCCTCCGGGTCTTCGGGCCTTGCGAAGCTCTGTGTACTGCGAGCGCTGCTACTCGCAGCTGAGAAGGACCGTGGAGCTAGCGGCGAATTCGGAGAGCTCTTCGCTGCACTGCGCCGCTCGCAAGCGGCTTCGTTCTTCGCCTTCTGCCGTCCGGCGAGAGCTGAACTCCAGCGGTCAGTTGCAGCTCTGCCCAACAGCGTGTTCTCAGTTCTGCGGGCAAGCACGCCCTCTTGCCTTGGCCCCGAGTGCAAAGTCCCGAGCGAGCACTCGACTCAGTGCAATGCACCCGGAAGGACGCTCTCGCTCGTCTTTCAAGGAGCGATTCCTAACAGCAGAAGCAGCAGAGGCACAAACTGCATGACGAGAAGGGACAACGTAGAACACGTCTCTGTCCTGGCACATTTTCGTGTGCGATACTTCCCTCCGGGTCTTCGGGCCTTGCGAAGCCCTGTGTACTGCGAGCGCTGCTACTCGCAGCTGAGAAGGACCGTGGAGCTAGCGGCGAATTCGGAGAGCTCTTCGCTGCACTGCGCCGCTCGCAAGCGGCTTCGTTCTTCGCCTTCTGCCGTCCGGCGAGAGCTGAACTCCAGCGGTCAGTTGCAGCTCTGCCCAACAGCGTGTTCTCAGTTCTGCGGGCAAGCACGCCCTCTTGCCTTGGCCCCGAGTGCAAAGTCCCGAGCGAGCACTCGACTCAGTGCAATGCACCCGGAAGGACGCTCTCGCTCGTCTTTCAAGGAGCGATTCCTAACAGCAGAAGCAGCAGAGGCACAAACTGCATGACGAGAAGGGACAACGTAGAACACGTCTCTGTCCTGGCACATTTTCGTGTGCGATACTTCCCTCCGGGGCTTCGGGCCTTGCGAAGCCCTGTGTACTGCGAGCGCTGCTACTCGCAGCTGAGAAGGACCGTGGAGCTAGCGGCGAATTCGGAGAGCTCTTCGCTGCACTGCGCCGCTCGCAAGCGGCTTCGTTCTTCGCCTTCTGCCGTCCGGCGAGAGCTGAACTCCAGCGGTCAGTTGCAGCTCTGCCCAACAGCGTGTTCTCAGTTCTGCGGGCAAGCACGCCCTCTTGCCTTGGCCCCGAGAGCAAAGCCCCGAGCGAGCACTCGACTCAGTGCAATGCACCCGGAAGGACGCTGTCGCTCGCCTTTCAAGGAGCGATTCCTAACAGCACAAGCAGCAGAGGCACAAACTGCATGACGAGAAGGGACAACGTAGAACACGTCTCTGTCCTGGCACATTTCCGTGTGCCATACTTCCCTCCGGGTCTTCGGGCCTTGCGAAGCTCTGTGTACTGCGAGCGCTGCTACTCGCAGCTGAGAAGGACCGTGGAGCTAGCGGCGAATTCGGAGAGCTCTTCGCTGCACTGCGCCGCTCGCAAGCGGCTTCGTTCTTCGCCTTCTGCCGTCCGGCGAGAGCTGAACTCCAGCGGTCAGTTGCAGCTCTGCCCAACAGCGTGTTCTCAGTTCTGCGGGCAAGCACGCCCTCTTGCCTTGGCCCCGAGAGCAAAGCCCCGAGCGAGCACTCGACTCAGTGCAATGCACCCGGAAGGACGCTCTCGCTCGTCTTTCAAGGAGCGATTCCTAACAGCAGAAGCAGCAGAGGCACAAACTGCATGACGAGAAGGGACAACGTAGAACACGTCTCTGTCCTGGCACATTTCCGTGTGCCATACTTCCCTCCGGGTCTTCGGGCCTTGCGAAGCTCTGTGTACTGCGAGCGCTGCTACTCGCAGCTGAGAAGGACCGTGGAGCTAGCGGCGAATTCGGAGAGCTCTTCGCTGCACTGCGCCGCTCGCAAGCGGCTTCGTTCTTCGCCTTCTGCCGTCCGGCGAGAGCTGAACTCCAGCGGTCAGTTGCAGCTCTGCCCAACAGCGTGTTCTCAGTTCTGCGGGCAAGCACGCCCTCTTGCCTTGGCCCCGAGAGCAAAGTCCCGAGCGAGCACTCGACTCAGTGCAATGCACCCGGAAGGACGCTCTCGCTCGTCTTTCAAGGAGCGATTCCTAACAGCAGAAGCAGCAGAGGCACAAACTGCATGACGAGAAGGGACAACGTAGAACACGTCTCTGTCCTGGCACATTTTCGTGTGCGAAACTTCCCTCCGGGTCTTCGGGCCTTGCGAAGCCCTGTGTACTGCGAGCGCTGCTACTCGCAGCTGAGAAGGACCGTGGAGCTAGCGGCGAATTCGGAGAGCTCTTCGCTGCACTGCGCCGCTCGCAAGCGGCTTCGTTCTTCGCCTTCTGCCGTCCGGCGAGAGCTGAACTCCAGCGGTCAGTTGCAGCTCTGCCCAACAGCGTGTTCTCAGTTCTGCGGGCAAGCACGCCCTCTTGCCTTGGCCCCGAGAGCAAAGTCCCGAGCGAGCACTCGACTCAGTGCAATGCACCCGGAAGGACGCTCTCGCTCGCCTTTCAAGGAGCGATTCCTAACAGCAGAAGCAGCAGAGGCACAAACTGCATGACGAGAAGGGACAACGTAGAACACGTCTCTGTCCTGGCACATTTTCGTGTGCGAAACTTCCCTCCGGGTCTTCGGGCCTTGCGAAGCCCTGTGTACTGCGAGCGCTGCTACTCGCAGCTGAGAAGGACCGTGGAGCTAGCGGCGAATTCGGAGAGCTCTTCGCTGCACTGCGCCGCTCGCAAGCGGCTTCGTTCTTCGCCTTCTGCCGTCCGGCGAGAGCTGAACTCCGGCGGTCAGTTGCAGCTCTGCCCAACAGCGTGTTCTCAGTTCTGCGGGCAAGCACGCCCTCTTGCCTTGGCCCCGAGAGCAAAGTCCCGAGCGAGCACTCGACTCAGTGCAATGCACCCGGAAGGACGCTCTCGCTCGCCTTTCAAGGAGCGATTCCTAACAGCAGAAGCAGCAGAGGCACAAACTGCATGACGAGAAGGGACAACGTAGAACACGTCTCTGTCCTGGCACATTTTCGTGTGCGATACTTCCCTCCGGGTCTTCGGGCCTTGCGAAGCCCTGTGTACTGCGAGCGCTGCTACTCGCAGCTGAGAAGGACCGTGGAGCTAGCGGCGAATTCGGAGAGCTCTTCGCTGCACTGCGCCGCTCGCAAGCGGCTTCGTTCTTCGCCTTCTGCCGTCCGGCGAGAGCTGAACTCCAGCGGTCAGTTGCAGCTCTGCCCAACAGCGTGTTCTCAGTTCTGCGGGCAAGCACGCCCTCTTGCCTTGGCCCCGAGAGCAAAGTCCCGAGCGAGCATTCGACTTAGTGCAATGCACCCGGAAGGACGCTCTCGCTCGTCTTTCAAGGAGCGATTCCTAACAGCAGAAGCAGCAGAGGCACAAACTGCATGACGAGAAGGGACAACGTAGAACACGTCTCTGTCCTGGCACATTTTCGTGTGCGATACTTCCCTCCGGGTCTTCGGGCCTTGCGAAGCTCTGTGTACTGCGAGCGCTGCTACTCGCAGCTGAGAAGGACCGTGGAGCTAGCGGCGAATTCGGAGAGCTCTTCGCTGCACTGCGCCGCTCGCAAGCGGCTTCGTTCTTCGCCTTCTGCCGTCCGGCGAGAGCTGAACTCCAGCGGTCAGTTGCAGCTCTGCCCAACAGCGTGTTCTCAGTTCTGCGGGCAAGCACGCCCTCTTGCCTTGGCCCCGAGAGCAAAGTCCCGAGCGAGCACTCGACTCAGTGCAATGCACCCGGAAGGACGCTCTCGCTCGCCTTTCAAGGAGCGATTCCTAACAGCAGAAGCAGCAGAGGCACAAACTGCATGACGAGAAGGGACAACGTAGAACACGTCTCTGTCCTGGCACATTTCCGTGTGCCATACTTCCCTCCGGGTCTTCGGGCCTTGCGAAGCTCTGTGTACTGCGAGCGCTGCTACTCGCAGCTGAGAAGGACCGTGGAGCTAGCGGCGAATTCGGAGAGCTCTTCGCTGCACTGCGCCGCTCGCAAGCGGCTTCGTTCTTCGCCTTCTGCCGTCCGGCGAGAGCTGAACTCCAGCGGTCAGTTGCAGCTCTGCCCAACAGCGTGTTCTCAGTTCTGCGGGCAAGCACGCCCTCTTGCCTTGGCCCCGAGAGCAAAGTCCCGAGCGAGCACTCGACTCAGTGCAATGCACCCGGAAAGACGCTGTTGCTCGCCTTTCAAGGAGCGATTCCTAACAGCAGAAGCAGCAGAGGCACAAACTGCATGACGAGAAGGGACAACGTAGAACACGTCTCTGTCCTGGTACATTTTCCTGTGCGAAACTTCCCTCCGGGTCTTCGGTCCTTGCGAAGCTCTGTGTACTGTGAGCGCTGCTACTTGCAGCTGAGAAAGACCGTGGAGCTAGCGGCGAATTCGGAGAGCGCTGAGCACGTAGTCAAGAAGCGAGACGTGGCCCTGCAACGCGGTGCTAATAGCAGCTTCCTCGCGGCCGGGGCGAGCTCCGGCCACAAGACATTCTCGTCCTGGCAACGGATCTCTGTGAAGGGCGTAGGCGAAAAGCTTTCGTTTTCCATTCGAACTGCGAGAGAGGCAGACTGTTGCACGGAGCTCTGAGAACAAAGGTGCACGCCCTAGGCGGGCTTGGGCAGAAGCAGCGTTCTCTAGCTCTTGGCTGCCGGCGCACTTGTGGTTGTGTGGCGCCCTTGCAGTGGCTTCTGGCCGCCGGCAAGTGAAAGCGGCTCCACGCTTGGGCGAGGGCGGTGAACGAAGCGGCACTAGTCCCGTGCTTGTGTGCACCACGTTACAGGCTACTAGGAGAGGAAGGTGGTTGACTCTCGCTTGCCTTCCCAAGTGCCCTTAGCAGTCGGAAGGAGCAAGCTGAAGCACTGCTGCTTGTGCTGCTCCTTGGTTCCCTTGCAGCCCGCTGTGAAAGCATTGGCGGTCGCTTCTAGGCGCCGAGTTGCACACAGCACCACTGTAAGTGCCGCGGAGAAGGGAAATCCAGAGTGCAGCGAGGAGCTGGACGTGGCTTACGTGCAGTAAGGAGAAGGTGAACCTAGGCACTGCCTCTTCAATCTGGCCGCCTCTGCTCTGGTAGCAACTTTTGCAAGTCGGCAGAGGGAGCTGCGAGTATGTAGAACGGAGGGCAGCGAGACGCCGTGTGTTATGCGCCCTTTCAGGGCTGCTGCCAGGGTGCCACTTTAAGAACGCCTTCTTCTTCCTCGCGTCCTTCCTCCACTATAGTCTCCTGGATTCACCTGAGACTCTTCCTAGGCATCTCCCTGATCCTTTTTGCAATGAGTCTCACATCATTCTCCTGAAGAAACTGTCTGCTTATGGTTTGCATGGGTGGGCTGTTTGCTGGGTGACAAACTGGGTGATGGCCAGGCCCACAGAGTGGTGGGAAATAGAGTTCATCCAGCTGGTCCCCAAGGCTCAGTCTTGGGCCCAGTCCTGTTTAATATCTTGCTCAGTGTTCTGGACAAGGGGATAGAGTACACGCCCAGGAAGTTCACAGATGATGCAAAGTTGGCTGGTAGTGTTTTTTTCTTCTGGAGGACAGCAGGCTCTGCTTCTTCTTCCTCCTGTTCTGAGGTCGCTGCTCCCTCTTCATCCCTCATTAAGTGTGCTGATTTTGTCACTTGGATGAGAAAACAAACAATTTTAGCAACAATACTAGTGGCAGGGTACAAGAAAGGAAGAGTTCACACGAATCCCCCCCCCCCCCGCCCAACAACAGAAAATACCTGATGGCTCCTCTGCCCAGCTTACTGACTACACCGGAACCCATTGTCCCCCAAAGATACTCCCTTCTCCCTGCCCCCAGCCATGATGTGAGATGGAATAGAATAACTAAGATTAAGATTCTCCCTATGGAACTCCATCATACTTCGATTCTGGGAAAAAAAATTTCTTGAAGTTCTATCATTTCAGATCATTTGAATTTGAATTTGCATACTAAAAAGTCTAGCCAGAAACTCATGACAATATTAATAGCCCATTCTAGAATGTCCGAGATGATAGACACTTCTTTCAAGAGAATGTGATACCTCACCTGACTTCTCCAGAATTTAAATGAACAGCGGGAGTAGTCTACAAGATTCTTGCTGCCATCTGGATTTCCTGGTATTTGGCTGGTCTATGTAAACCAACCAGCTATTCAGCAGAGGGAATATTAGTGTGATACTTGATGGTATGTGAGATGGAACACAGTAATTTATGGCTTTTTGCATAGTGATGAAGCTGTAAAGAAAGCTCCGTAATGCTCAGACAAGGAGGCTGCTGGACTTCAAGCAGCAAAGGCCCAAAACGAACCAGTGAAAAGGTGTCATTGAAAAAAAAAAAAAAGCCAGGTGGGGAGCAAAGTGATACTTAAGGGCAGTTTACTGAAAGAGGGAATCTAGTGAAAAAAAAAGTCCAAGAGTGAAGGAATAACAGAGAAAATGAAACTAAGGAAGGAAATCAATCTCAGCTAATCATTTCAGAAGCTAACAAGTTGTCATTGCAATGATGCATAAAGTGAGAAAAAATAAATATGTCTGCGCCAAAATCTGAAATATGAACTTTATTGCATTCTGTCTTCCACGGAATCATACAACAGTCTGTGATTAAAGATCATGTAGTCCAACTTCCTTGCCAGGTAGATCTTACAGTAGATCAAATTGCTCAAGACTAGCCAAACTGATAAGGAGCACTCTCAATGATGGGGCATCCACAACTTCTCTGGAACACCCGTTTGAGTGTCTCACCAGCTTCATTGTAGAAAAGTTTTTCCTTTTAGCCAATCTAAACCTAGTCTCAGTTTGAAAGCATGGCCCCTTATCCTGTCTCTGCAAACTTTCCTAAAAAGTCTTTCTCCATTTGTCTTATACCCTCTTTACATATTCAAAGGCCACAATACTGTCTCTCCAGAAACCTCTCTTCTCCAGGCTAAAAGATCCTACTTTTCACAAGAACCAGGTCATAAACTGAGATGGAAGACATCTCAGGAGATCAGATCATCCAACAGCTCAGCGTAAGAATAGCTCTGAAGTCAGATCAACTAGCTTAGGGCTGTGTCTGTTTGAATTTTGAAAATTAGCAGGACTTGAAATGCTTCAAGGAAGAGAACTCGGGGTGGCTCCAGAAACAGCCTGAGAAACTCGAGCAAACTCGAAACCTCAGAAACTACCACTGCTTTCTCTCCCTCAGCCCAAGCAGTCCCAAAGAAGAAGTGTTCCCAGCAGGCTGGGATAGCACACATATACACTACATATACGTGACAGGCATCGCCAGCAGCCACATCCTGCTCCTTTCTGTGGCTGGCAAGAGTGAGACTGGATGTTTACATGTGGGCAAACTGGGTCCCTCCAGCAGCTCACACACTCAGCCTGCCCAGTGACCCCACTGAATTCCAGTATTAGCAGTGTGCCAAGGCCACAGCACTACTCCGCTTGCTGGCACAGACCATCACACGCCTCCTAAATCAGTCAGGACTCCCCTGGTCCCACAGCCAGCACCCCACTTGCCCTCCGCCAGGCCACTGCCATTGTTCACCAACTTCTCCACTTTGATCTTTGCTGGTGCTCTCAACACTGGCACACCCAGATGTTCTGCAGCTGTTGTCTCCTGGTGGAAAGGACTTGTAAAGCCATGTTTCCTAACAGGACTTCCACAACCTTTCAAAGCAACCTTTACTGGAGTATGAACAATCTCATTCAAATGTCAACATTTCTTTTCCCGTATGTGAAATCAGAATTTCCTTCTTCCGGGCATGCCCAAAACAAGGCACAAACTACATTGTGCCTTCTGTTTCACATGCTGACTCGTTTGTAAACAATGCTAGGAGAATACCTGTTTTGATCCAAGCTAATCTCTGGCCCTTATAGTGCTTTCGGTAGTTAGTTTTGCTTTGTTATTTACTTGATGTCCCATTGAATTGTTGAATCATAAACAGACTACCTGTCTGTATAGCAGCATAGCAGTGATGAATAAATGCAAGAGAAGGAGCAAGGTGATTGTTTGCTAGACTCTTCCTAGAAACTGAGAAATCTGTTACTTAATGCTGACCACAGCAGATGGAGGAAGCATCCTACATGATGTCAAAGCAATGAAGCTGTAATCACTTTTATGATTACAGTCAAGGCACTGCTTTTGCCACCATAAGTGGAGTGCAGGGAATCTTAAAAGACGACACTCTAACTGTTGTCCATGCTCACTGAGAAAATAATGCTTTTACAGCAGAGCAGGTCTCACCGCAGCTAAATCATGGCTTCAACTGTACACCGCCTTCAAAAAGCCCACAAAAACACAAATGAAAGGATTTGGAACCCAAGGGAATCTCGGATTGTGACATCAGCTCACTCTGGATTCTTTCCAAATTCTCAATTCCATTTTCTTCCGAGCCAATTTTCCCACCTAACTTGAGATGTAATTTATGGATTTCCAACACATCTAGTTACCTTAGAATTAGATTGCCACTAGCCAAAAAGACAGAAACAAGCAGTTAAGTGAAGACTGAAACCATGGTTGTTTAGAACAGCAAAACTTGGGCGAAACTATTCTTAAGAAAACCAAAACTTTTAGGACTTACCCATGTATTTTTGGAGGTGGAAAAAGTTTTACATCGAAAAGTCCCTAGGGAACTCTCTTCAGTGCCTGGAGAGCCGCTGTCGCTCGCCTTTCAAGGACCTATTCGTCACAGCAGAGGCAGCAGAGCACAAGATGGCCGACGAGAAGGGGCAGTGTAGAACTCTCTGTCTGTCTGTGTCTCTACTCAGTGTAGAACGTCTCTATCCTGGCACATTTTCGAGTGCGATACTTCCCTCCGGGTCTTCGGTCCTTGCGAAGCTCTATGTACTGTGAGCGCTGCTACTCGCAGCTGAGAAAGACCGTGGAGCTAGCGGCGAATTCGGAGAGCGCTGAGCACGTAGTCAAGAAGCGAGACGTGTCCCTGCAACGCGGTGCTAATAGCAGCTTCCTCGCGGCGGGGGCGAGCTCCGGCCACAAGACATTCTCGTCCTGGCAACGGATCTCTGTGACGGGCGTAGGCGAAAAGCTTTCGTTTTCCATTCGAACTGCGAGAGAGGCAGACTGTTGCACGGAGCTCTGAGAACAAAGGTGCACGCCCTAGGCGGGCTTGGGCAGAAGCAGCGTTCTCTAGCTCTTGGCTGCCGGCGCACTTGTGGTTGTGTGGCGCCCTTGCAGCGGCTTCTGGCCGCCGGCAAGTGAAAGCGGCTCCACGCTTGGGCGAGGGCGGTGAACGAAGCGCCACTAGTCCCGTGCTTGTGTGCACCACGTTACTAGGAGAGGAAGGTGGTTGACTCTCGCTTGCCTTCCCAAGTGCCCTTAGCAGTCGGAAGGAGCAAGCTGAAGCACTGCTGCTTGTGCTGCTCCTTGGTTCCCTTGCAGCCCGCTGTGAAAGCATTGGCGGTCACTTCTAGGCGCCGAGTTGCACACAGCACCACGGTAAGTGCCTCGGAGAAGGGAAATCCAGAGTGCAGCGAGGAGCTGGACGTGGCTTACGTGCAGTAAGGAGAAGGTGAACCTAGGCACTGCCTCTTCAATCTGGCCGCCTCTGCTCTGGTAGCAACTTTTGCAAGTCGGCAGAGGGAGCCGCGAGTATGTAGAACGGAGGGCAGCGAGATGCCGTGTGTTATGCGCCTTTTCAGGGCTGCTGCCAGGGTGCTACTTTAAGAACGCCTTTTTCTTCCTCGCGTCCTTCTCGCTTCGCTCTAGCTGCATGGAGTACAGCACAGCGAAGGAGTGAGGAAGGGCTCTGCCCCAGCTTTTGTCCCGGCCTGCCTGTGCTGCGCCTTTAGCTGCACACGAGAACAACGGCATTTCTTACCCGCAAGGTAAAAAAGGCTTTAGTGTAGCCTTAGGAATGGCAAGTGCCTAGGCATTAAGTTGAGCGACCACGTATGAGGGAGTCTTTAGAGGTTTCCTCCCCCATGGCGCAGGTGTATTCTCATTCTCGTGCTGAACTGAAAAGTCCGGGCATGGCAAGACTGGCCTGCCTTGTGCAGAGACGAACACAAATGTGGGGCTATGATCCTCTGTGTTCGGAGCTCTGCTTCCGGGTGTGTGGGCCGCCGTGAGCCCGCAGCAGCCGCCGAGGACAGTGTGGATTGTGGATGAGTCTGGGCTGGCCCCCGGCCCCCCCGTTGGTCTGACAGCGGCAGAAGTGGCGTAGGAGCGGCATCGCCTGAGGGCCCCATGGGGGGCGGGAAGAGAGCCGGGAGTGACCCCGAACGACACCGGAAGCGATATCCGTAGGGCCCGGAAGGCCAGCGTTGCCATCGAGTTTGGCCGGTAGGAGGCGTCTAAGGTGCTTTGAAAGGTGGAGCTTCTTTGCTCTAGGACAGTCTGGGAGAGCTGAGGGTGTCCAATCTGGAGAACAGAAGGCTCCAGGGAGATCTTCGAGCCCTTTGCAGTGCCTGCTGGGGCTCCAAGATAGCTGGGGAGGGACTTTGGAAAAGGGTCTGGACTCGCAGGACAAGGGGGAATAGCTTCAAACTGCCAGAGGGCTGGGATAGATGGGATATTGGAAAGGAATTCTTCCTTGGGTGGGTGCTGAGGCACATGTTGCTCAAAGAGGCTGTGTAGGAGCCCCATGGCAGGAAGCGTCCAGGGCCAGGCTGGAGCGGACATGGAGCAACCTGGACTAGTGGAAAAGTGTCCCTGCCCGTGTCAGGATGTGGGAAGAAGATAATTTGTCTCTAAGGTCGCTTCCAGTCCAAACCATTCTGGGATTCTAGGATTCATGGAAGGCCCTTTTCCAAGTGAAGTGTTGTATCTCTTGGCTCCCAGCTTGTAGTTGCCAGTTCTTCTGGAAGCAGGCGTGGCGAAGCAGCTGTGATGAGCCATGGGTTCTCAATAGGACGAGTGTGATATATTTGCAGAGAGGAAGGCTGCAGACAGATATTCAAGGTCCAGGTAAAACAAGCAAAGGATTGAATAGAAGCCAAAGATTGGTTGTGTTAGTCAGTTTGCTGGCTGTTGAAATGGCCCCAGGTAATTTTCAACATTTCTAATTTGGATTTGTTTGAGTAAAAAATGAATGTGTTACCTCCAGCGTAGGCTCTCCAATGCATCTCCATGTGCTCCCATCTCTTTGTTGTATATCGGGTTCTATTAACTGAAGACAGAATCATAACACAGTAGTAAAACATTTAGAGGTGCGAAGCCCTGTGTACTGCGAGCGCTGCTACTCGCAGCTGAGAAGGACCGTGGAGCTAGCGGCGAATTCGGAGAGCTCTTCGCTGCACTGCGCCGCTCGCAAGCGGCTTCGTTCTTCGCCTTCTGCCGTCCGGCGAGAGCTGAACTCCAGCGGTCAGTTGCAGCTCTGCCCAACAGCGTGTTCTCAGTTCTGCGGGCAAGCACGCCCTCTTGCCTTGGCCCCGAGAGCAAAGTCCCGAGCGAGCACTCGACTCAGTGCAATGCACCCGGAAGGACGCTCTCGCTCGTCTTTCAAGGAGCGATTCCTAACAGCAGAAGCAGCAGAGGCACAAACTGCATGACGAGAAGGGACAACGTAGAACACGTCTCTGTCCTGGCACATTTTCGTGTGCGATACTTCCCTCCGGGTCTTCGGGCCTTGCGAAGCTCTGTGTACTGCGAGCGCTGCTACTCGCAGCTGAGAAGGACCGTGGAGCTAGCGGCGAATTCGGAGAGCTCTTCGCTGCACTGCGCCGCTCGCAAGCGGCTTCGTTCTTCGCCTTCTGCCGTCCGGCGAGAGCTGAACTCCAGCGGTCAGTTGCAGCTCTGCCCAACAGCGTGTTCTCAGTTCTGCGGGCAAGCACGCCCTCTTGCCTTGGCCCCGAGAGCAAAGTCCCGAGCGAGCACTCGACTCAGTGCAATGCACCCGGAAGGACGCTCTCGCTCGTCTTTCAAGGAGCGATTACCTACAGCAAAAGCAGCAGAGGCACAAACTGCATGACGAGAAGGGACAACGTAGAACACGTCTCTGTCCTGGCACATTTTCGTGTGCGATACTTCCCTCCGGGTCTTCGGGCCTTGCGAAGCTCTGTGTACTGCGAGCGCTGCTACTCGCAGCTGAGAAGGACCGTGGAGCTAGCGGCGAATTCGGAGAGCTCTTCGCTGCACTGCGCCGCTCGCAAGCGGCTTCGTTCTTCGCCTTCTGCCGTCCGGCGAGAGCTGAACTCCAGCGGTCAGTTGCAGCTCTGCCCAACAGCGTGTTCTCAGTTCTGCGGGCAAGCACGCCCTCTTGCCTTGGCCCCGAGTGCAAAGTCCCGAGCGAGCACTCGACTCAGTGCAATGCACCCGGAAGGACGCTCTCGCTCGTCTTTCAAGGAGCGATTCCTAACAGCAGAAGCAGCAGAGGCACAAACTGCATGACGAGAAGGGACAACGTAGAACACGTCTCTGTCCTGGCGCATTTTCGTGTGCGATACTTCCCTCCGGGTCTTCGGGCCTTGCGAAGCTCTGTGTACTGCGAGCGCTGCTACTCGCAGCTGAGAAGGACCGTGGAGCTAGCGGCGAATTCGGAGAGTTCTTCGCTGCACTGCGCCGCTCGCAAGCGGCTTCGTTTTCGCCTTCTGCCGTCCGGCGAGAGCTGAACTCCAGCGGTCAGTTGCAGCTCTGCCCAACAGCGTGTTCTCAGTTCTGCGGGCAAGCACGCCCTCTTGCCTTGGCCCCGAGTGCAAAGTCCCGAGCGAGCACTCGACTCAGTGCAATGCACCCGGAAGGACGCTCTCGCTCGTCTTTCAAGGAGCGATTCCTAACAGCAGAAGCAGCAGAGGCACAAACTGCATGACGAGAAGGGACAACGTAGAACACGTCTCTGTCCTGGCACATTTTCGTGTGCGATACTTCCCTCCGGGTCTTCGGGCCTTGCGAAGCCCTGTGTACTGCGAGCGCTGCTACTCGCAGCTGAGAAGGACCGTGGAGCTAGCGGCGAATTCGGAGAGCTCTTCGCTGCACTGCGCCGCTCGCAAGCGGCTTCGTTCTTCGCCTTCTGCCGTCCGGCGAGAGCTGAACTCCAGCGGTCAGTTGCAGCTCTGCCCAACAGCGTGTTCTCAGTTCTGCGGGCAAGCACGCCCTCTTGCCTTGGCCCCGAGAGCAAAGTCCCGAGCGAGCACTCGACTCAGTGCAATGCACCCGGAAGGACGCTCTCGCTCGTCTTTCAAGGAGCGATTCCTAACAGCAGAAGCAGCAGAGGCACAAACTGCATGACGAGAAGGGACAACGTAGAACACGTCTCTGTCCTGGCACATTTTCGTGTGCGATACTTCCCTCCGGCTCTTCGGGCCTTGCGAAGCTCTGTGTACTGCGAGCGCTGCTACTCGCAGCTGAGAAGGACCGTGGAGCTAGCGGCGAATTCGGAGAGCTCTTCGCTGCACTGCGCCGCTCGCAAGCGGCTTCGTTCTTCGCCTTCTGCCGTCCGGCGAGAGCTGAACTCCAGCGGTCAGTTGCAGCTCTGCCCAACAGCGTGTTCTCAGTTCTGCGGGCAAGCACGCCCTCTTGCCTTGGCCCCGAGTGCAAAGTCCCGAGCGAGCACTCGACTCAGTGCAATGCACCCGGAAGGACGCTCTCGCTCGTCTTTCAAGGAGCGATTCCTAACAGCAGAAGCAGCAGAGGCACAAACTGCATGACGAGAAGGGACAACGTAGAACACGTCTCTGTCCTGGCACATTTTCGTGTGCGATACTTCCCTCCGGGTCTTCGGGCCTTGCGAAGCTCTGTGTACTGCGAGCGCTGCTACTCGCAGCTGAGAAGGACCGTGGAGCTAGCGGCGAATTCGGAGAGCTCTTCGCTGCACTGCGCCGCTCGCAAGCGGCTTCGTTCTTCGCCTTCTGCCGTCCGGCGAGAGCTGAACTCCAGCGGTCAGTTGCAGCTCTGCCCAACAGCATGTTCTCAGTTCTGCGGGCAAGCACGCCCTCTTGCCTTGGCCCCGAGTGCAAAGACCCGAGCGAGCACTCGACTCAGTGCAATGCACCCGGAAGGACGCTCTCGCTCGTCTTTCAAGGAGCGATTCCTAACAGCAGAAGCAGCAGAGGCACAAACTGCATGACGAGAAGGGACAACGTAGAACACGTCTCTGTCCTGGCACATTTTCGTGTGCGATACTTCCCTCCGGGTCTTCGGGCCTTGCGAAGCTCTGTGTACTGCGAGCGCTGCTACTCGCAGCTGAGAAGGACCGTGGAGCTAGCGGCGAATTCGGAGAGCTCTTCGCTGCACTGCGCCGCTCGCAAGCGGCTTCGTTCTTCGCCTTCTGCCGTCCGGCGAGAGCTGAACTCCAGCGGTCAGTTGCAGCTCTGCCCAACAGCGTGTTCTCAGTTCTGCGGGCAAGCACGCCCTCTTGCCTTGGCCCCGAGAGCAAAGTCCCGAGCGAGCACTCGACTCAGTGCAATGCACCCGGAAGGACGCTCTCGCTCGTCTTTCAAGGAGCGATTCCTAACAGCAGAAGCAGCAGAGGCACAAACTGCATGACGAGAAGGGACAACGTAGAACACGTCTCTGTCCTGGCACATTTTCGTGTGCCATACTTCCCTCCGGGTCTTCGGGCCTTGCGAAGCTCTGTGTACTGCGAGCGCTGCTACTCGCAGCTGAGAAGGACCGTGGAGCTAGCGGCGAATTCGGAGAGCTCTTCGCTGCACTGCGCCGCTCGCAAGCGGCTTCGTTCTTCGCCTTCTGCCGTCCGGCGAGAGCTGAACTCCAGCGGTCAGTTGCAGCTCTGCCCAACAGCGTGTTCTCAGTTCTGCGGGCAAGCACGCCCTCTTGCCTTGGCCCCGAGTGCAAAGTCCCGAGCGAGCACTCGACTCAGTGCAATGCACCCGGAAGGACGCTCTCGCTCGTCTTTCAAGGAGCGATTCCTAACAGCAGAAGCAGCAGAGGCACAAACTGCATGACGAGAAGGGACAACGTAGAACACGTCTCTGTCCTGGCACATTTTCGTGTGCGATACTTCCCTCCGGGTCTTCGGGCCTTGCGAAGCCCTGTGTACTGCGAGCGCTGCTACTCGCAGCTGAGAAGGACCGTGGAGCTAGCGGCGAATTCGGAGAGCTCTTCGCTGCACTGCGCCGCTCGCAAGCGGCTTCGTTCTTCGCCTTCTGCCGTCCGGCGAGAGCTGAACTCCAGCGGTCAGTTGCAGCTCTGCCCAACAGCGTGTTCTCAGTTCTGCGGGCAAGCACGCCCTCTTGCCTTGGCCCCGAGAGCAAAGTCCCGAGCGAGCACTCGACTCAGTGCAATGCACCCGGAAGGACGCTCTCGCTCGTCTTTCAAGGAGCGATTCCTAACAGCAGAAGCAGCAGAGGCACAAACTGCATGACGAGAAGGGACAACGTAGAACACGTCTCTGTCCTGGCACATTTTCGTGTGCGATACTTCCCTCCGGGTCTTCGGGCCTTGCGAAGCTCTGTGTACTGCGAGCGCTGCTACTCGCAGCTGAGAAGGACCGTGGAGCTAGCGGCGAATTCGGAGAGCTCTTCGCTGCACTGCGCCGCTCGCAAGCGGCTTCGTTCTTCGCCTTCTGCCGTCCGGCGAGAGCTGAACTCCAGCGGTCAGTTGCAGCTCTGCCCAACAGCGTGTTCTCAGTTCTGCGGGCAAGCACGCCCTCTTGCCTTGGCCCCGAGTGCAAAGTCCCGAGCGAGCACTCGACTCAGTGCAATGCACCCGGAAGGACGCTCTCGCTCGTCTTTCAAGGAGCGATTCCTAACAGCAGAAGCAGCAGAGGCACAAACTGCATGACGAGAAGGGACAACGTAGAACACGTCTCTGTCCTGGCACATTTTCGTGTGCGATACTTCCCTCCGGGTCTTCGGGCCTTGCGAAGCTCTGTGTACTGCGAGCGCTGCTACTCGCAGCTGAGAAGGACCGTGGAGCTAGCGGCGAATTCGGAGAGCTCTTCGCTGCACTGCGCCGCTCGCAAGCGGCTTCGTTCTTCGCCTTCTGCCGTCCGGCGAGAGCTGAACTCCAGCGGTCAGTTGCAGCTCTGCCCAACAGCATGTTCTCAGTTCTGCGGGCAAGCACGCCCTCTTGCCTTGGCCCCGAGTGCAAAGACCCGAGCGAGCACTCGACTCAGTGCAATGCACCCGGAAGGACGCTCTCGCTCGTCTTTCAAGGAGCGATTACCTACAGCAGAAGCAGCAGAGGCACAAACTGCATGACGAGAAGGGACAACGTAGAACACGTCTCTGTCCTGGCACATTTTCGTGTGCGATACTTCCCTCCGGGTCTTCGGGCCTTGCGAAGCTCTGTGTACTGCGAGCGCTGCTACTCGCAGCTGAGAAGGACCGTGGAGCTAGCGGCGAATTCGGAGAGCTCTTCGCTGCACTGCGCCGCTCGCAAGCGGCTTCGTTCTTCGCCTTCTGCCGTCCGGCGAGAGCTGAACTCCAGCGGTCAGTTGCAGCTCTGCCCAACAGCGTGTTCTCAGTTCTGCGGGCAAGCACGCCCTCTTGCCTTGGCCCCGAGAGCAAAGTCCCGAGCGAGCACTCGACTCAGTGCAATGCACCCGGAAGGACGCTCTCGCTCGTCTTTCAAGGAGCGATTCCTAACAGCAGAAGCAGCAGAGGCACAAACTGCATGACGAGAAGGGACAACGTAGAACACGTCTCTGTCCTGGCACATTTTCGTGTGCCATACTTCCCTCCGGGTCTTCGGGCCTTGCGAAGCTCTGTGTACTGCGAGCGCTGCTACTCGCAGCTGAGAAGGACCGTGGAGCTAGCGGCGAATTCGGAGAGCTCTTCGCTGCACTGCGCCGCTCGCAAGCGGCTTCGTTCTTCGCCTTCTGCCGTCCGGCGAGAGCTGAACTCCAGCGGTCAGTTGCAGCTCTGCCCAACAGCGTGTTCTCAGTTCTGCGGGCAAGCACGCCCTCTTGCCTTGGCCCCGAGAGCAAAGTCCCGAGCGAGCACTCGACTCAGTGCAATGCACCCGGAAGGACGCTCTCGCTCGTCTTTCAAGGAGCGATTACCTACAGCAAAAGCAGCAGAGGCACAAACTGCATGACGAGAAGGGACAACGTAGAACACGTCTCTGTCCTGGCACATTTTCGTGTGCGATACTTCCCTCCGGGTCTTCGGGCCTTGCGAAGCTCCGTGTACTGCGAGCGCTGCTACTCGCAGCTGAGAAGGACCGTGGAGCTAGCGGCGAATTCGGAGAGCTCTTCGCTGCACTGC
The DNA here is from genome assembly GCF_052056855.1 of Sturnus vulgaris. NCBI lineage: Eukaryota > Metazoa > Chordata > Aves > Passeriformes > Sturnidae > Sturnus > Sturnus vulgaris. The sequence goes on from NW_028275967.1 coordinate 183,354, forward strand.
GCCGCTCGCAAGCGGCTTCGTTCTTCGCCTTCTGCCGTCCGGCGAGAGCTGAACTCCGGCGGTCAGTTGCAGCTCTGCCCAACAGCGTGTTCTCAGTTCTGCGGGCAAGCACGCCCTCTTGCCTTGGCCCCGAGAGCAAAGTCCCGAGCGAGCACTCGACTCAGTGCAATGCACCCGGAAGGACGCTCTCGCTCGTCTTTCAAGGAGCGATTCCTAACAGCACAAGCAGCAGAGGCACAAACTGCATGACGAGAAGGGACAACGTAGAACACGTCTCTGTCCTGGCACATTTCCGTGTGCCATACTTCCCTCCGGGTCTTCGGGCCTTGCGAAGCTCCGTGTACTGCGAGCGCTGCTACTCGCAGCTGAGAAGGACCGTGGAGCTAGCGGCGAATTCGGAGAGCTCTTCGCTGCACTGCGCCGCTCGCAAGCGGCTTCGTTCTTCGCCTTCTGCCGTCCGGCGACAGCTGAACTCCGGCGGTCAGTTGCAGCTCTGCCCAACAGCGTGTTCTCAGTTCTGCGGGCAAGCACGCCCTCTTGCCTTGGCCCCGAGAGCAAAGTCCCGAGCGAGCACTCGACTCAGTGCAATGCACCCGGAAGGACGCTCTCGCTCGTCTTTCAAGGAGCGATTCCTAACAGCACAAGCAGCAGAGGCACAAACTGCATGACGAGAAGGGACAACGTAGAACACGTCTCTGTCCTGGCACATTTCCGTGTGCCATACTTCCCTCCGGGTCTTCGGGCCTTGCGAAGCTCCGTGTACTGCGAGCGCTGCTACTCGCAGCTGAGAAGGACCGTGGAGCTAGCGGCGAATTCGGAGAGCTCTTCGCTGCACTGCGCCGCTCGCAAGCGGCTTCGTTCTTCGCCTTCTGCCGTCCGGCGAGAGCTGAACTCCGGCGGTCAGTTGCAGCTCTGCCCAACAGCGTGTTCTCAGTTCTGCGGGCAAGCACGCCCTCTTGCCTTGGCCCCGAGAGCAAAGTCCCGAGCGAGCACTCGACTCAGTGCAATGCACCCGGAAGGACGCTCTCGCTCGTCTTTCAAGGAGCGATTCCTAACAGCACAAGCAGCAGAGGCACAAACTGCATGACGAGAAGGGACAACGTAGAACACGTCTCTGTCCTGGCACATTTTCGTGTGCGATACTTCCCTCCGGGTCTTCGGGCCTTGCGAAGCTCCGTGTACTGCGAGCGCTGCTACTCGCAGCTCAGAAGGACCGTGGAGCTAGCGGCGAATTCGGAGAGCTCTTCGCTGCACTGCGCCGCTCGCAAGCGGCTTCGTTCTTCGCCTTCTGCCGTCCGGCGACAGCTGAACTCCGGCGGTCAGTTGCAGCTCTGCCCAACAGCGTGTTCTCAGTTCTGCGGGCAAGCACGCCCTCTTGCCTTGGCCCCGGGAGCAAAGTCCCGAGCGAGCACTCGACTCAGTGCAATGCACCCGGAAGGACGCTCTCGCTCGTCTTTCAAGGAGCGATTCCTAACAGCAGAAGCAGCAGAGGCACAAACTGCATGACGAGAAGGGACAACGTAGAACACGTCTCTGTCCTGGCACATTTTCGTGTGCGATACTTCCCTCCGGGTCTTCGGGCCTTGCGAAGCTCCGTGTACTGCGAGCGCTGCTACTCGCAGCTGAGAAGGACCGTGGAGCAAGCGGCGAATTCGGAGAGCTCTTCGCTGCACTGCGCCGCTCGCAAGCGGCTTCGTTCTTCGCCTTCTGCCGTCCGGCGAGAGCTGAACTCCGGCGGTCAGTTGCAGCTCTGCCCAACAGCGTGTTCTCAGTTCTGCGGGCAAGCACGCCCTCTTGCCTTGGCCCCGGGAGCAAAGTCCCGAGCGAGCACTCGACTCAGTGCAATGCACCCGGAAGGACGCTCTCGCTCGTCTTTCAAGGAGCGATTCCTAACAGCAGAAGCAGCAGAGGCACAAACTGCATGACGAGAAGGGACAACGTAGAACACGTCTCTGTCCTGGCACATTTTCGTGTGCGATACTTCCCTCCGGGTCTTCGGGCCTTGCGAAGCTCCGTGTTCTGCGAGCGCTGCTACTCGCAGCTGAGAAGGACCGTGGAGCTAGCGGCGAATTCGGAGAGCTCTTCGCTGCACTGCGCCGCTCGCAAGCGGCTTCGTTCTTCGCCTTCTGCCGTCCGGCGAGAGCTGAACTCCGGCGGTCAGTTGCAGCTCTGCCCAACAGCGTGTTCTCAGTTCTGCGGGCAAGCACGCCCTCTTGCCTTGGCCCCGAGAGCAAAGTCCCGAGCGAGCACTCGACTCAGTGCAATGCACCCGGAAGGACGCTCTCGCTCGTCTTTCAAGGAGCGATTCCTAACAGCACAAGCAGCAGAGGCACAAACTGCATGACGAGAAGGGACAACGTAGAACACGTCTCTGTCCTGGCACATTTCCGTGTGCCATACTTCCCTCCGGGTCTTCGGGCCTTGCGAAGCTCCGTGTACTGCGAGCGCTGCTACTCGCAGCTGAGAAGGACCGTGGAGCTAGCGGCGAATTCGGAGAGCTCTTCGCTGCACTGCGCCGCTCGCAAGCGGCTTCGTTCTTCGCCTTCTGCCGTCCGGCGACAGCTGAACTCCGGCGGTCAGTTGCAGCTCTGCCCAACAGCGTGTTCTCAGTTCTGCGGGCAAGCACGCCCTCTTGCCTTGGCCCCGGGAGCAAAGTCCCGAGCGAGCACTCGACTCAGTGCAATGCACCCGGAAGGACGCTCTCGCTCGTCTTTCAAGGAGCGATTCCTAACAGCAGAAGCAGCAGAGGCACAAACTGCATGACGAGAAGGGACAACGTAGAACACGTCTCTGTCCTGGCACATTTTCGTGTGCGATACTTCCCTCCGGGTCTTCGGGCCTTGCGAAGCTCCGTGTACTGCGAGCGCTGCTACTCGCAGCTGAGAAGGACCGTGGAGCAAGCGGCGAATTCGGAGAGCTCTTCGCTGCACTGCGCCGCTCGCAAGCGGCTTCGTTCTTCGCCTTCTGCCGTCCGGCGAGAGCTGAACTCCGGCGGTCAGTTGCAGCTCTGCCCAACAGCGTGTTCTCAGTTCTGCGGGCAAGCACGCCCTCTTGCCTTGGCCCCGGGAGCAAAGTCCCGAGCGAGCACTCGACTCAGTGCAATGCACCCGGAAGGACGCTCTCGCTCGTCTTTCAAGGAGCGATTCCTAACAGCAGAAGCAGCAGAGGCACAAACTGCATGACGAGAAGGGACAACGTAGAACACGTCTCTGTCCTGGCACATTTTCGTGTGCGATACTTCCCTCCGGGTCTTCGGGCCTTGCGAAGCTCCGTGTACTGCGAGCGCTGCTACTCGCAGCTGAGAAGGACCGTGGAGCTAGCGGCGAATTCGGAGAGCTCTTCGCTGCACTGCGCCGCTCGCAAGCGGCTTCGTTCTTCGCCTTCTGCCGTCCGGCGACAGCTGAACTCCGGCGGTCAGTTGCAGCTCTGCCCAACAGCGTGTTCTCAGTTCTGCGGGCAAGCACGCCCTCTTGCCTTGGCCCCGAGAGCAAAGTCCCGAGCGAGCACTCGACTCAGTGCAATGCACCCGGAAGGACGCTCTCGCTCGTCTTTCAAGGAGCGATTCCTAACAGCACAAGCAGCAGAGGCACAAACTGCATGACGAGAAGGGACAACGTAGAACACGTCTCTGTCCTGGCACATTTCCGTGTGCCATACTTCCCTCCGGGTCTTCGGGCCTTGCGAAGCTCCGTGTACTGCGAGCGCTGCTACTCGCAGCTGAGAAGGACCGTGGAGCTAGCGGCGAATTCGGAGAGCTCTTCGCTGCACTGCGCCGCTCGCAAGCGTCTTCGTTCTTCGCCTTCTGCCGTCCGGCGAGAGCTGAACTCCGGCGGTCAGTTGCAGCTCTGCCCAACAGCGTGTTCTCAGTTCTGCGGGCAAGCACGCCCTCTTGCCTTGGCCCCGAGAGCAAAGTCCCGAGCGAGCACTCGACTCAGTGCAATGCACCCGGAAGGACGCTCTCGCTCGTCTTTCAAGGAGCGATTCCTAACAGCAGAAGCAGCAGAGGCACAAACTGCATGACGAGAAGGGACAACGTAGAACACGTCTCTGTCCTGGCACATTTCCGTGTGCCATACTTCCCTCCGGGTCTTCGGGCCTTGCGAAGCTCCGTGTACTGCGAGCGCTGCTACTCGCAGCTGAGAAGGACCGTGGAGCTAGCGGCGAATTCGGAGAGCTCTTCGCTGCACTGCGCCGCTCGCAAGCGTCTTCGTTCTTCGCCTTCTGCCGTCCGGCGAGAGCTGAACTCCGGCGGTCAGTTGCAGCTCTGCCCAACAGCGTGTTCTCAGTTCTGCGGGCAAGCACGCCCTCTTGCCTTGGCCCCGAGAGCAAAGTCCCGAGCGAGCACTCGACTCAGTGCAATGCACCCGGAAGGACGCTCTCGCTCGTCTTTCAAGGAGCGATTCCTAACAGCACAAGCAGCAGAGGCACAAACTGCATGACGAGAAGGGACAACGTAGATCACGTCTCTGTCCTGGCACATTTCCGTGTGCCATACTTCCCTCCGGGTCTTCGGGCCTTGCGAAGCTCCGTGTACTGCGAGCGCTGCTACTCGCAGCTGAGAAGGACCGTGGAGCTAGCGGCGAATTCGGAGAGCTCTTCGCTGCACTGCGCCGCTCGCAAGCGGCTTCGTTCTTCGCCTTCTGCCGTCCGGCGACAGCTGAACTCCGGCGGTCAGTTGCAGCTCTGCCCAACAGCGTGTTCTCAGTTCTGCGGGCAAGCACGCCCTCTTGCCTTGGCCCCGGGAGCAAAGTCCCGAGCGAGCACTCGACTCAGTGCAATGCACCCGGAAGGACGCTCTCGCTCGTCTTTCAAGGAGCGATTCCTAACAGCACAAGCAGCAGAGGCACAAACTGCATGACGAGAAGGGACAACGTAGAACACGTCTCTGTCCTGGCACATTTCCGTGTGCCATACTTCCCTCCGGGTCTTCGGGCCTTGCGAAGCTCTGTGTACTGCGAGCGCTGCTACTCGCAGCTGAGAAGGACCGTGGAGCTAGCGGCGAATTCGGAGAGCTCTTCGCTGCACTGCGCCGCTCGCAAGCGGCTTCGTTCTTCGCCTTCTGCCGTCCGGCGAGAGCTGAACTCCAGCGGTCAGTTGCAGCTCTGCCCAACAGCGTGTTCTCAGTTCTGCGGGCAAGCACGCCCTCTTGCCTTGGCCCCGAGAGCAAAGCCCCGAGCGAGCACTCGACTCAGTGCAATGCACCCGGAAGGACGCTCTCGCTCGTCTTTCAAGGAGCGATTCCTAACAGCAGAAGCAGCAGAGGCACAAACTGCATGACGAGAAGGGACAACGTAGAACACGTCTCTGTCCTGGCACATTTCCGTGTGCCATACTTCCCTCCGGGTCTTCGGGCCTTGCGAAGCTCTGTGTACTGCGAGCGCTGCTACTCGCAGCTGAGAAGGACCGTGGAGCTAGCGGCGAATTGGGAGAGCTCTTCGCTGCACTGCGCCGCTCGCAAGCGGCTTCGTTCTTCGCCTTCTGCCGTCCGGCGAGAGCTGAACTCCAGCGGTCAGTTGCAGCTCTGCCCAACAGCGTGTTCTCAGTTCTGCGGGCAAGCACGCCCTCTTGCCTTGGCCCCGAGAGCAAAGTCCCGAGCGAGCACTCGACTCAGTGCAATGCACCCGGAAGGACGCTCTCGCTCGTCTTTCAAGGAGCGATTCCTAACAGCAGAAGCAGCAGAGGCACAAACTGCATGACGAGAAGGGACAACGTAGAACACGTCTCTGTCCTGGCACATTTTCGTGTGCGAAACTTCCCTCCGGGTCTTCGGGCCTTGCGAAGCCCTGTGTACTGCGAGCGCTGCTACTCGCAGCTGAGAAGGACCGTGGAGCTAGCGGCGAATTCGGAGAGCTCTTCGCTGCACTGCGCCGCTCGCAAGCGGCTTCGTTCTTCGCCTTCTGCCGTCCGGCGAGAGCTGAACTCCAGCGGTCAGTTGCAGCTCTGCCCAACAGCGTGTTCTCAGTTCTGCGGGCAAGCACGCCCTCTTGCCTTGGCCCCGAGAGCAAAGTCCCGAGCGAGCACTCGACTCAGTGCAATGCACCCGGAAGGACGCTCTCGCTCGCCTTTCAAGGAGCGATTCCTAACAGCAGAAGCAGCAGAGGCACAAACTGCATGACGAGAAGGGACAACGTAGAACACGTCTCTGTCCTGGCACATTTTCGTGTGCGAAACTTCCCTCCGGGTCTTCGGGCCTTGCGAAGCCCTGTGTACTGCGAGCGCTGCTACTCGCAGCTGAGAAGGACCGTGGAGCTAGCGGCGAATTCGGAGAGCTCTTCGCTGCACTGCGCCGCTCGCAAGCGGCTTCGTTCTTCGCCTTCTGCCGTCCGGCGAGAGCTGAACTCCAGCGGTAAGTTTCAGCTCTGCCCAACAGCGTGTTCTCAGTTCTGCGGGCAAGCACGCCCTCTTGCCTTGGCCCCGAGAGCAAAGTCCCGAGCGAGCACTCGACTCAGTGCAATGCACCCGGAAGGACGCTCTCGCTCGCCTTTCAAGGAGCGATTCCTAACAGCAGAAGCAGCAGAGGCACAAACTGCATGACGAGAAGGGACAACGTAGAACACGTCTCTGTCCTGGCACATTTTCGTGTGCGATACTTCCCTCCGGGTCTTCGGGCCTTGCGAAGCCCTGTGTACTGCGAGCGCTGCTACTCGCAGCTGAGAAGGACCGTGGAGCTAGCGGCGAATTCGGAGAGCTCTTCGCTGCACTGCGCCGCTCGCAAGCGGCTTCGTTCTTCGCCTTCTGCCGTCCGGCGAGAGCTGAACTCCAGCGGTCAGTTGCAGCTCTGCCCAACAGCGTGTTCTCAGTTCTGCGGGCAAGCACGCCCTCTTGCCTTGGCCCCGAGAGCAAAGTCCCGAGCGAGCATTCGACTTAGTGCAATGCACCCGGAAGGACGCTCTCGCTCGTCTTTCAAGGAGCGATTCCTAACAGCAGAAGCAGCAGAGGCACAAACTGCATGACGAGAAGGGACAACGTAGAACACGTCTCTGTCCTGGCACATTTTCGTGTGCGATACTTCCCTCCGGGTCTTCGGGCCTTGCGAAGCTCTGTGTACTGCGAGCGCTGCTACTCGCAGCTGAGAAGGACCGTGGAGCTAGCGGCGAATTCGGAGAGCTCTTCGCTGCACTGCGCCGCTCGCAAGCGGCTTCGTTCTTCGCCTTCTGCCGTCCGGCGAGAGCTGAACTCCAGCGGTCAGTTGCAGCTCTGCCCAACAGCGTGTTCTCAGTTCTGCGGGCAAGCACGCCCTCTTGCCTTGGCCCCGAGAGCAAAGTCCCGAGCGAGCACTCGACTCAGTGCAATGCACCCGGAAGGACGCTCTCGCTCGCCTTTCAAGGAGCGATTCCTAACAGCAGAAGCAGCAGAGGCACAAACTGCATGACGAGAAGGGACAACGTAGAACACGTCTCTGTCCTGGCACATTTCCGTGTGCCATACTTCCCTCCGGGTCTTCGGGCCTTGCGAAGCTCTGTGTACTGCGAGCGCTGCTACTCGCAGCTGAGAAGGACCGTGGAGCTAGCGGCGAATTCGGAGAGCTCTTCGCTGCACTGCGCCGCTCGCAAGCGGCTTCGTTCTTCGCCTTCTGCCGTCCGGCGAGAGCTGAACTCCAGCGGTCAGTTGCAGCTCTGCCCAACAGCGTGTTCTCAGTTCTGCGGGCAAGCACGCCCTCTTGCCTTGGCCCCGAGAGCAAAGTCCCGAGCGAGCACTCGACTCAGTGCAATGCACCCGGAAAGACGCTGTTGCTCGCCTTTCAAGGAGCGATTCCTAACAGCAGAAGCAGCAGAGGCACAAACTGCATGACGAGAAGGGACAACGTAGAACACGTCTCTGTCCTGGTACATTTTCCTGTGCGAAACTTCCCTCCGGGTCTTCGGTCCTTGCGAAGCTCTATGTACTGTGAGCGCTGCTACTTGCAGCTGAGAAAGACCGTGGAGCTAGCGGCGAATTCGGAGAGCGCTGAGCACGTAGTCAAGAAGCGAGACGTGGCCCTGCAACGCGGTGCTAATAGCAGCTTCCTCGCGGCCGGGGCGAGCTCCGGCCACAAGACATTCTCGTCCTGGCAACGGATCTCTGTGAAGGGCGTAGGCGAAAAGCTTTCGTTTTCCATTCGAACTGCGAGAGAGGCAGACTGTTGCACGGAGCTCTGAGAACAAAGGTGCACGCCCTAGGCGGGCTTGGGCAGAAGCAGCGTTCTCTAGCTCTTGGCTGCCGGCGCACTTGTGGTTGTGTGGCGCCCTTGCAGTGGCTTCTGGCCGCCGGCAAGTGAAAGCGGCTCCACGCTTGGGCGAGGGCGGTGAACGAAGCGGCACTAGTCCCGTGCTTGTGTGCACCACGTTACAGGCTACTAGGAGAGGAAGGTGGTTGACTCTCGCTTGCCTTCCCAAGTGCCCTTAGCAGTCGGAAGGAGCAAGCTGAAGCACTGCTGCTTGTGCTGCTCCTTGGTTCCCTTGCAGCCCGCTGTGAAAGCATTGGCGGTCGCTTCTAGGCGCCGAGTTGCACACAGCACCACTGTAAGTGCCGCGGAGAAGGGAAATCCAGAGTGCAGCGAGGAGCTGGACGTGGCTTACGTGCAGTAAGGAGAAGGTGAACCTAGGCACTGCCTCTTCAATCTGGCCGCCTCTGCTCTGGTAGCAACTTTTGCAAGTCGGCAGAGGGAGCTGCGAGTATGTAGAACGGAGGGCAGCGAGACGCCGTGTGTTATGCGCCCTTTCAGGGCTGCTGCCAGGGTGCCACTTTAAGAACGCCTTCTTCTTCCTCGCGTCCTTCCTCCACTATAGTCTCCTGGATTCACCTGAGACTCTTCCTAGGCATCTCCCTGATCCTTTTTGCAATGAGTCTCACATCATTCTCCTGAAGAAACTGTCTGCTTATGGTTTGCATGGGTGGGCTGTTTGCTGGGTGACAAACTGGGTGATGGCCAGGCCCACAGAGTGGTGGGAAATAGAGTTCATCCAGCTGGTCCCCAAGGCTCGGTCTTGGGCCCAGTCCTGTTTAATATCTTGCTCAGTGTTCTGGACAAGGGGATAGAGTACACGCCCAGGAAGTTCACAGATGATGCAAAGTTGGCTGGTAGTGTTTTTTTCTTCTGGAGGACAGCAGGCTCTGCTTCTTCTTCCTCCTGTTCTGAGGTCGCTGCTCCCTCTTCATCCCTCATTAAGTGTGCTGATTTTGTCACTTGGATGAGAAAACAAACAATTTTAGCAACAATACTAGTGGCAGGGTACAAGAAAGGAAGAGTTCACACGAATCCCCCCCCCCCCCGCCCAACAACAGAAAATACCTGATGGCTCCTCTGCCCAGCTTACTGACTACACCGGAACCCATTGTCCCCCAAAGATACTCCCTTCTCCCTGCCCCCAGCCATGATGTGAGATGGAATAGAATAACTAAGATTAAGATTCTCCCTATGGAACTCCATCATACTTCGATTCTGGGAAAAAAAATTTCTTGAAGTTCTATCATTTCAGATCATTTGAATTTGAATTTGCATACTAAAAAGTCTAGCCAGAAACTCATGACAATATTAATAGCCCATTCTAGAATGTCCGAGATGATAGACACTTCTTTCAAGAGAATGTGATACCTCACCTGACTTCTCCAGAATTTAAATGAACAGCGGAGTAGTCTACAAGATTCTTGCTGCCATCTGGATTTCCTGGTATTTGGCTGGTCTATGTAAACCAACCAGCTATTCAGCAGAGGGAATATTAGTGTGATACTTGATGGTATGTGAGATGGAACACAGTAATTTATGGCTTTTTGCATAGTGATGAAGCTGTAAAGAAAGCTCCGTAATGCTCAGACAAGGAGGCTGCTGGACTTCAAGCAGCAAAGGCCCAAAACGAACCAGTGAAAAGGTGTCATTGAAAAAAAAAAAAAAGCCAGGTGGGGAGCAAAGTGATACTTAAGGGCAGTTTACTGAAAGAGGGAATCTAGTGAAAAAAAAAGTCCAAGAGTGAAGGAATAACAGAGAAAATGAAACTAAGGAAGGAAATCAATCTCAGCTAATCATTTCAGAAGCTAACAAGTTGTCATTGCAATGATGCATAAAGTGAGAAAAAATAAATATGTCTGCGCCAAAATCTGAAATATGAACTTTATTGCATTCTGTCTTCCACGGAATCATACAACAGTCTGTGATTAAAGATCATGTAGTCCAACTTCCTTGCCAGGTAGATCTTACAGTAGATCAAATTGCTCAAGACTAGCCAAACTGATAAGGAGCACTCTCAATGATGGGGCATCCACAACTTCTCTGGAACACCCGTTTGAGTGTCTCACCAGCTTCATTGTAGAAAAGTTTTTCCTTTTAGCCAATCTAAACCTAGTCTCAGTTTGAAAGCATGGCCCCTTATCCTGTCTCTGCAAACTTTCCTAAAAAGTCTTTCTCCATTTGTCTTATACCCTCTTTACATATTCAAAGGCCACAATACTGTCTCTCCAGAAACCTCTCTTCTCCAGGCTAAAAGATCCTACTTTTCACAAGAACCAGGTCATAAACTGAGATGGAAGACATCTCAGGAGATCAGATCATCCAACAGCTCAGCGTAAGAATAGCTCTGAAGTCAGATCAACTAGCTTAGGGCTGTGTCTGTTTGAATTTTGAAAATTAGCAGGACTTGAAATGCTTCAAGGAAGAGAACTCGGGGTGGCTCCAGAAACAGCCTGAGAAACTCGAGCAAACTCGAAACCTCAGAAACTACCACTGCTTTCTCTCCCTCAGCCCAAGCAGTCCCAAAGAAGAAGTGTTCCCAGCAGGCTGGGATAGCACACATATACACTACATATACGTGACAGGCATCGCCAGCAGCCACATCCTGCTCCTTTCTGTGGCTGGCAAGAGTGAGACTGGATGTTTACATGTGGGCAAACTGGGTCCCTCCAGCAGCTCACACACTCAGCCTGCCCAGTGACCCCACTGAATTCCAGTATTAGCAGTGTGCCAAGGCCACAGCACTACTCCGCTTGCTGGCACAGACCATCACACGCCTCCTAAATCAGTCAGGACTCCCCTGGTCCCACAGCCAGCACCCCACTTGCCCTCCGCCAGGCCACTGCCATTGTTCACCAACTTCTCCACTTTGATCTTTGCTGGTGCTCTCAACACTGGCACACCCAGATGTTCTGCAGCTGTTGTCTCCTGGTGGAAAGGACTTGTAAAGCCATGTTTCCTAACAGGACTTCCACAACCTTTCAAAGCAACCTTTACTGGAGTATGAACAATCTCATTCAAATGTCAACATTTCTTTTCCCGTATGTGAAATCAGAATTTCCTTCTTCCGGGCATGCCCAAAACAAGGCACAAACTACATTGTGCCTTCTGTTTCACATGCTGACTCGTTTGTAAACAATGCTAGGAGAATACCTGTTTTGATCCAAGCTAATCTCTGGCCCTTATAGTGCTTTCGGTAGTTAGTTTTGCTTTGTTATTTACTTGATGTCCCATTGAATTGTTGAATCATAAACAGACTACCTGTCTGTATAGCAGCATAGCAGTGATGAATAAATGCAAGAGAAGGAGCAAGGTGATTGTTTGCTAGACTCTTCCTAGAAACTGAGAAATCTGTTACTTAATGCTGACCACAGCAGATGGAGGAAGCATCCTACATGATGTCAAAGCAATGAAGCTGTAATCACTTTTATGATTACAGTCAAGGCACTGCTTTTGCCACCATAAGTGGAGTGCAGGGAATCTTAAAAGACGACACTCTAACTGTTGTCCATGCTCACTGAGAAAATAATGCTTTTACAGCAGAGCAGGTCTCACCGCAGCTAAATCATGGCTTCAACTGTACACCGCCTTCAAAAAGCCCACAAAAACACAAATGAAAGGATTTGGAACCCAAGGGAATCTCGGATTGTGACATCAGCTCACTCTGGATTCTTTCCAAATTCTCAATTCCATTTTCTTCCGAGCCAATTTTCCCACCTAACTTGAGATGTAATTTATGGATTTCCAACACATCTAGTTACCTTAGAATTAGATTGCCACTAGCCAAAAAGACAGAAACAAGCAGTTAAGTGAAGACTGAAACCATGGTTGTTTAGAACAGCAAAACTTGGGCGAAACTATTCTTAAGAAAACCAAAACTTTTAGGACTTACCCATGTATTTTTGGAGGTGGAAAAAGTTTTACATCGAAAAGTCCCTAGGGAACTCTCTTCAGTGCCTGGAGAGCCGCTGTCGCTCGCCTTTCAAGGACCTATTCGTCACAGCAGAGGCAGCAGAGCACAAGATGGCCGACGAGAAGGGGCAGTGTAGAACTCTCTGTCTGTCTGTGTCTCTACTCAGTGTAGAACGTCTCTATCCTGGCACATTTTCGAGTGCGATACTTCCCTCCGGGTCTTCGGTCCTTGCGAAGCTCTATGTACTGTGAGCGCTGCTACTCGCAGCTGAGAAAGACCGTGGAGCTAGCGGCGAATTCGGAGAGCGCTGAGCACGTAGTCAAGAAGCGAGACGTGTCCCTGCAACGCGGTGCTAATAGCAGCTTCCTCGCGGCGGGGGCGAGCTCCGGCCACAAGACATTCTCGTCCTGGCAACGGATCTCTGTGACGGGCGTAGGCGAAAAGCTTTCGTTTTCCATTCGAACTGCGAGAGAGGCAGACTGTTGCACGGAGCTCTGAGAACAAAGGTGCACGCCCTAGGCGGGCTTGGGCAGAAGCAGCGTTCTCTAGCTCTTGGCTGCCGGCGCACTTGTGGTTGTGTGGCGCCCTTGCAGCGGCTTCTGGCCGCCGGCAAGTGAAAGCGGCTCCACGCTTGGGCGAGGGCGGTGAACGAAGCGCCACTAGTCCCGTGCTTGTGTGCACCACGTTACTAGGAGAGGAAGGTGGTTGACTCTCGCTTGCCTTCCCAAGTGCCCTTAGCAGTCGGAAGGAGCAAGCTGAAGCACTGCTGCTTGTGCTGCTCCTTGGTTCCCTTGCAGCCCGCTGTGAAAGCATTGGCGGTCACTTCTAGGCGCCGAGTTGCACACAGCACCACGGTAAGTGCCTCGGAGAAGGGAAATCCAGAGTGCAGCGAGGAGCTGGACGTGGCTTACGTGCAGTAAGGAGAAGGTGAACCTAGGCACTGCCTCTTCAATCTGGCCGCCTCTGCTCTGGTAGCAACTTTTGCAAGTCGGCAGAGGGAGCCGCGAGTATGTAGAACGGAGGGCAGCGAGATGCCGTGTGTTATGCGCCTTTTCAGGGCTGCTGCCAGGGTGCTACTTTAAGAACGCCTTTTTCTTCCTCGCGTCCTTCTCGCTTCGCTCTAGCTGCATGGAGTACAGCACAGCGAAGGAGTGAGGAAGGGCTCTGCCCCAGCTTTTGTCCCGGCCTGCCTGTGCTGCGCCTTTAGCTGCACACGAGAACAACGGCATTTCTTACCCGCAAGGTAAAAAAGGCTTTAGTGTAGCCTTAGGAATGGCAAGTGCCTAGGCATTAAGTTGAGCGACCACGTATGAGGGAGTCTTTAGAGGTTTCCTCCCCCATGGCGCAGGTGTATTCTCATTCTCGTGCTGAACTGAAAAGTCCGGGCATGGCAAGACTGGCCTGCCTTGTGCAGAGACGAACACAAATGTGGGGCTATGATCCTCTGTGTTCGGAGCTCTGCTTCCGGGTGTGTGGGCCGCCGTGAGCCCGCAGCAGCCGCCGAGGACAGTGTGGATTGTGGATGAGTCTGGGCTGGCCCCCGGCCCCCCCGTTGGTCTGACAGCGGCAGAAGTGGCGTAGGAGCGGCATCGCCTGAGGGCCCCATGGGGGGCGGGAAGAGAGCCGGGAGTGACCCCGAACGACACCGGAAGCGATATCCGTAGGGCCCGGAAGGCCAGCGTTGCCATCGAGTTTGGCCGGTAGGAGGCGTCTAAGGTGCTTTGAAAGGTGGAGCTTCTTTGCTCTAGGACAGTCTGGGAGAGCTGAGGGTGTCCAATCTGGAGAACAGAAGGCTCCAGGGAGATCTTCGAGCCCTTTGCAGTGCCTGCTGGGGCTCCAAGATAGCTGGGGAGGGACTTTGGAAAAGGGTCTGGACTCGCAGGACAAGGGGGAATAGCTTCAAACTGCCAGAGGGCTGGGATAGATGGGATATTGGAAAGGAATTCTTCCTTGGGTGGGTGCTGAGGCACATGTTGCTCAAAGAGGCTGTGTAGGAGCCCCATGGCAGGAAGCGTCCAGGGCCAGGCTGGAGCGGACATGGAGCAACCTGGACTAGTGGAAAAGTGTCCCTGCCCGTGTCAGGATGTGGGAAGAAGATAATTTGTCTCTAAGGTCGCTTCCAGTCCAAACCATTCTGGGATTCTAGGATTCATGGAAGGCCCTTTTCCAAGTGAAGTGTTGTATCTCTTGGCTCCCAGCTTGTAGTTGCCAGTTCTTCTGGAAGCAGGCGTGGCGAAGCAGCTGTGATGAGCCATGGGTTCTCAATAGGACGAGTGTGATATATTTGCAGAGAGGAAGGCTGCAGACAGATATTCAAGGTCCAGGTAAAACAAGCAAAGGATTGAATAGAAGCCAAAGATTGGTTGTGTTAGTCAGTTTGCTGGCTGTTGAAATGGCCCCAGGTAATTTTCAACATTTCTAATTTGGATTTGTTTGAGTAAAAAATGAATGTGTTACCTCCAGCGTAGGCTCTCCAATGCATCTCCATGTGCTCCCATCTCTTTGTTGTATATCGGGTTCTATTAACTGAAGACAGAATCATAACACAGTAGTAAAACATTTAGAGGTGCGAAGCCCTGTGTACTGCGAGCGCTGCTACTCGCAGCTGAGAAGGACCGTGGAGCTAGCGGCGAATTCGGAGAGCTCTTCGCTGCACTGCGCCGCTCGCAAGCGGCTTCGTTCTTCGCCTTCTGCCGTCCGGCGAGAGCTGAACTCCAGCGGTCAGTTGCAGCTCTGCCCAACAGCGTGTTCTCAGTTCTGCGGGCAAGCACGCCCTCTTGCCTTGGCCCCGAGAGCAAAGTCCCGAGCGAGCACTCGACTCAGTGCAATGCACCCGGAAGGACGCTCTCGCTCGTCTTTCAAGGAGCGATTCCTAACAGCAGAAGCAGCAGAGGCACAAACTGCATGACGAGAAGGGACAACGTAGAACACGTCTCTGTCCTGGCACATTTTCGTGTGCGATACTTCCCTCCGGGTCTTCGGGCCTTGCGAAGCTCTGTGTACTGCGAGCGCTGCTACTCGCAGCTGAGAAGGACCGTGGAGCTAGCGGCGAATTCGGAGAGCTCTTCGCTGCACTGCGCCGCTCGCAAGCGGCTTCGTTCTTCGCCTTCTGCCGTCCGGCGAGAGCTGAACTCCAGCGGTCAGTTGCAGCTCTGCCCAACAGCGTGTTCTCAGTTCTGCGGGCAAGCACGCCCTCTTGCCTTGGCCCCGAGAGCAAAGTCCCGAGCGAGCACTCGACTCAGTGCAATGCACCCGGAAGGACGCTCTCGCTCGTCTTTCAAGGAGCGATTACCTACAGCAAAAGCAGCAGAGGCACAAACTGCATGACGAGAAGGGACAACGTAGAACACGTCTCTGTCCTGGCACATTTTCGTGTGCGATACTTCCCTCCGGGTCTTCGGGCCTTGCGAAGCTCTGTGTACTGCGAGCGCTGCTACTCGCAGCTGAGAAGGACCGTGGAGCTAGCGGCGAATTCGGAGAGCTCTTCGCTGCACTGCGCCGCTCGCAAGCGGCTTCGTTCTTCGCCTTCTGCCGTCCGGCGAGAGCTGAACTCCAGCGGTCAGTTGCAGCTCTGCCCAACAGCGTGTTCTCAGTTCTGCGGGCAAGCACGCCCTCTTGCCTTGGCCCCGAGTGCAAAGTCCCGAGCGAGCACTCGACTCAGTGCAATGCACCCGGAAGGACGCTCTCGCTCGTCTTTCAAGGAGCGATTCCTAACAGCAGAAGCAGCAGAGGCACAAACTGCATGACGAGAAGGGACAACGTAGAACACGTCTCTGTCCTGGCGCATTTTCGTGTGCGATACTTCCCTCCGGGTCTTCGGGCCTTGCGAAGCTCTGTGTACTGCGAGCGCTGCTACTCGCAGCTGAGAAGGACCGTGGAGCTAGCGGCGAATTCGGAGAGTTCTTCGCTGCACTGCGCCGCTCGCAAGCGGCTTCGTTTTCGCCTTCTGCCGTCCGGCGAGAGCTGAACTCCAGCGGTCAGTTGCAGCTCTGCCCAACAGCGTGTTCTCAGTTCTGCGGGCAAGCACGCCCTCTTGCCTTGGCCCCGAGTGCAAAGTCCCGAGCGAGCACTCGACTCAGTGCAATGCACCCGGAAGGACGCTCTCGCTCGTCTTTCAAGGAGCGATTCCTAACAGCAGAAGCAGCAGAGGCACAAACTGCATGACGAGAAGGGACAACGTAGAACACGTCTCTGTCCTGGCACATTTTCGTGTGCGATACTTCCCTCCGGGTCTTCGGGCCTTGCGAAGCCCTGTGTACTGCGAGCGCTGCTACTCGCAGCTGAGAAGGACCGTGGAGCTAGCGGCGAATTCGGAGAGCTCTTCGCTGCACTGCGCCGCTCGCAAGCGGCTTCGTTCTTCGCCTTCTGCCGTCCGGCGAGAGCTGAACTCCAGCGGTCAGTTGCAGCTCTGCCCAACAGCGTGTTCTCAGTTCTGCGGGCAAGCACGCCCTCTTGCCTTGGCCCCGAGAGCAAAGTCCCGAGCGAGCACTCGACTCAGTGCAATGCACCCGGAAGGACGCTCTCGCTCGTCTTTCAAGGAGCGATTCCTAACAGCAGAAGCAGCAGAGGCACAAACTGCATGACGAGAAGGGACAACGTAGAACACGTCTCTGTCCTGGCACATTTTCGTGTGCGATACTTCCCTCCGGGTCTTCGGGCCTTGCGAAGCTCTGTGTACTGCGAGCGCTGCTACTCGCAGCTGAGAAGGACCGTGGAGCTAGCGGCGAATTCGGAGAGCTCTTCGCTGCACTGCGCCGCTCGCAAGCGGCTTCGTTCTTCGCCTTCTGCCGTCCGGCGAGAGCTGAACTCCAGCGGTCAGTTGCAGCTCTGCCCAACAGCGTGTTCTCAGTTCTGCGGGCAAGCACGCCCTCTTGCCTTGGCCCCGAGAGCAAAGTCCCGAGCGAGCACTCGACTCAGTGCAATGCACCCGGAAGGACGCTCTCGCTCGTCTTTCAAGGAGCGATTCCTAACAGCAGAAGCAGCAGAGGCACAAACTGCATGACGAGAAGGGACAACGTAGAACACGTCTCTGTCCTGGCACATTTTCGTGTGCCATACTTCCCTCCGGGTCTTCGGGCCTTGCGAAGCTCTGTGTACTGCGAGCGCTGCTACTCGCAGCTGAGAAGGACCGTGGAGCTAGCGGCGAATTCGGAGAGCTCTTCGCTGCACTGCGCCGCTCGCAAGCGGCTTCGTTCTTCGCCTTCTGCCGTCCGGCGAGAGCTGAACTCCAGCGGTCAGTTGCAGCTCTGCCCAACAGCGTGTTCTCAGTTCTGCGGGCAAGCACGCCCTCTTGCCTTGGCCCCGAGAGCAAAGTCCCGAGCGAGCACTCGACTCAGTGCAATGCACCCGGAAGGACGCTCTCGCTCGTCTTTCAAGGAGCGATTACCTACAGCAAAAGCAGCAGAGGCACAAACTGCATGACGAGAAGGGACAACGTAGAACACGTCTCTGTCCTGGCACATTTTCGTGTGCGATACTTCCCTCCGGGTCTTCGGGCCTTGCGAAGCTCCGTGTACTGCGAGCGCTGCTACTCGCAGCTGAGAAGGACCGTGGAGCTAGCGGCGAATTCGGAGAGCTCTTCGCTGCACTGCGCCGCTCGCAAGCGGCTTCGTTCTTCGCCTTCTGCCGTCTGGCGAGAGCTGAACTCCGGCGGTCAGTTGCAGCTCTGCCCAACAGCGTGTTCTCAGTTCTGCGGGCAAGCACGCCCTCTTGCCTTGGCCCCGAGAGCAAAGTCCCGAGCGAGCACTCGACTCAGTGCAATGCACCCGGAAGGACGCTCTCGCTCGTCTTTCAAGGAGCGATTCCTAACAGCAGAAGCAGCAGAGGCACAAACTGCATGACGAGAAGGGACAACGTAGAACACGTCTCTGTCCTGGCACATTTCCGTGTGCCATACTTCCCTCCGGGTCTTCGGGCCTTGCGAAGCTCCGTGTACTGCGAGCGCTGCTACTCGCAGCTGAGAAGGACCGTGGAGCTAGCGGCGAATTCGGAGAGCTCTTCGCTGCACTGCGCCGCTCGCAAGCGGCTTCGTTCTTCGCCTTCTGCCGTCCGGCGACAGCTGAACTCCGGCGGTCAGTTGCAGCTCTGCCCAACAGCGTGTTCTCAGTTCTGCGGGCAAGCACGCCCTCTTGCCTTGGCCCCGGGAGCAAAGTCCCGAGCGAGCACTCGACTCAGTGCAATGCACCCGGAAGGACGCTCTCGCTCGTCTTTCAAGGAGCGATTCCTAACAGCACAAGCAGCAGAGGCACAAACTGCATGACGAGAAGGGACAACGTAGAACACGTCTCTGTCCTGGCACATTTCCGTGTGCCATACTTCCCTCCGGGTCTTCGGGCCTTGCGAAGCTCCGTGTACTGCGAGCGCTGCTACTCGCAGCTGAGAAGGACCGTGGAGCTAGCGGCGAATTCGGAGAGCTCTTCGCTGCACTGCGCCGCTCGCAAGCGGCTTCGTTCTTCGCCTTCTGCCGTCCGGCGAGAGCTGAACTCCGGCGGTCAGTTGCAGCTCTGCCCAACAGCGTGTTCTCAGTTCTGCGGGCAAGCACGCCCTCTTGCCTTGGCCCCGAGAGCAAAGTCCCGAGCGAGCACTCGACTCAGTGCAATGCACCCGGAAGGACGCTCTCGCTCGTCTTTCAAGGAGCGATTCCTAACAGCACAAGCAGCAGAGGCACAAACTGCATGACGAGAAGGGACAACGTAGAACACGTCTCTGTCCTGGCACATTTTCGTGTGCGATACTTCCCTCCGGGTCTTCGGGCCTTGCGAAGCTCCGTGTACTGCGAGCGCTGCTACTCGCAGCTCAGAAGGACCGTGGAGCTAGCGGCGAATTCGGAGAGCTCTTCGCTGCACTGCGCCGCTCGCAAGCGGCTTCGTTCTTCGCCTTCTGCCGTCCGGCGAGAGCTGAACTCCGGCGGTCAGTTGCAGCTCTGCCCAACAGCGTGTTCTCAGTTCTGCGGGCAAGCACGCCCTCTTGCCTTGGCCCCGGGAGCAAAGTCCCGAGCGAGCACTCGACTCAGTGCAATGCACCCGGAAGGACGCTCTCGCTCGTCTTTCAAGGAGCGATTACCTACAGCAAAAGCAGCAGAGGCACAAACTGCATGACGAGAAGGGACAACGTAGAACACGTCTCTGTCCTGGCACATTTTCGTGTGCGATACTTCCCTCCGGGTCTTCGGGCCTTGCGAAGCTCCGTGTACTGCGAGCGCTGCTACTCGCAGCTGAGAAGGACCGTGGAGCTAGCGGCGAATTCGGAGAGCTCTTCGCTGCACTGCGCCGCTCGCAAGCGGCTTCGTTCTTCGCCTTCTGCCGTCCGGCGAGAGCTGAACTCCGGCGGTCAGTTGCAGCTCTGCCCAACAGCGTGTTCTCAGTTCTGCGGGCAAGCACGCCCTCTTGCCTTGGCCCCGAGAGCAAAGTCCCGAGCGAGCACTCGACTCAGTGCAATGCACCCGGAAGGACGCTCTCGCTCGTCTTTCAAGGAGCGATTCCTAACAGCACAAGCAGCAGAGGCACAAACTGCATGACGAGAAGGGACAACGTAGAACACGTCTCTGTCCTGGCACATTTCCGTGTGCCATACTTCCCTCCGGGTCTTCGGGCCTTGCGAAGCTCCGTGTACTGCGAGCGCTGCTACTCGCAGCTGAGAAGGACCGTGGAGCTAGCGGCGAATTCGGAGAGCTCTTCGCTGCACTGCGCCGCTCGCAAGCGGCTTCGTTCTTCGCCTTCTGCCGTCCGGCGACAGCTGAACTCCGGCGGTCAGTTGCAGCTCTGCCCAACAGCGTGTTCTCAGTTCTGCGGGCAAGCACGCCCTCTTGCCTTGGCCCCGGGAGCAAAGTCCCGAGCGAGCACTCGACTCAGTGCAATGCACCCGGAAGGACGCTCTCGCTCGTCTTTCAAGGAGCGATTCCTAACAGCACAAGCAGCAGAGGCACAAACTGCATGACGAGAAGGGACAACGTAGAACACGTCTCTGTCCTGGCACATTTCCGTGTGCCATACTTCCCTCCGGGTCTTCGGGCCTTGCGAAGCTCCGTGTACTGCGAGCGCTGCTACTCGCAGCTGAGAAGGACCGTGGAGCTAGCGGCGAATTCGGAGAGCTCTTCGCTGCACTGCGCCGCTCGCAAGCGGCTTCGTTCTTCGCCTTCTGCCGTCCGGCGAGAGCTGAACTCCGGCGGTCAGTTGCAGCTCTGCCCAACAGCGTGTTCTCAGTTCTGCGGGCAAGCACGCCCTCTTGCCTTGGCCCCGAGAGCAAAGTCCCGAGCGAGCACTCGACTCAGTGCAATGCACCCGGAAGGACGCTCTCGCTCGTCTTTCAAGGAGCGATTCCTAACAGCAGAAGCAGCAGAGGCACAAACTGCATGACGAGAAGGGACAACGTAGAACACGTCTCTGTCCTGGCACATTTTCGTGTGCGATACTTCCCTCCGGGTCTTCGGGCCTTGCGAAGCTCCGTGTACTGCGAGCGCTGCTACTCGCAGCTCAGAAGGACCGTGGAGCTAGCGGCGAATTCGGAGAGCTCTTCGCTGCACTGCGCCGCTCGCAAGCGGCTTCGTTCTTCGCCTTCTGCCGTCCGGCGACAGCTGAACTCCGGCGGTCAGTTGCAGCTCTGCCCAACAGCGTGTTCTCAGTTCTGCGGGCAAGCACGCCCTCTTGCCTTGGCCCCGGGAGCAAAGTCCCGAGCGAGCACTCGACTCAGTGCAATGCACCCGGAAGGACGCTCTCGCTCGTCTTTCAAGGAGCGATTCCTAACAGCAGAAGCAGCAGAGGCACAAACTGCATGACGAGAAGGGACAACGTAGAACACGTCTCTGTCCTGGCACATTTTCGTGTGCGATACTTCCCTCCGGGTCTTCGGGCCTTGCGAAGCTCCGTGTACTGCGAGCGCTGCTACTCGCAGCTGAGAAGGACCGTGGAGCAAGCGGCGAATTCGGAGAGCTCTTCGCTGCACTGCGCCGCTCGCAAGCGGCTTCGTTCTTCGCCTTCTGCCGTCCGGCGACAGCTGAACTCCGGCGGTCAGTTGCAGCTCTGCCCAACAGCGTGTTCTCAGTTCTGCGGGCAAGCACGCCCTCTTGCCTTGGCCCCGGGAGCAAAGTCCCGAGCGAGCACTCGACTCAGTGCAATGCACCCGGAAGGACGCTCTCGCTCGTCTTTCAAGGAGCGATTCCTAACAGCAGAAGCAGCAGAGGCACAAACTGCATGACGAGAAGGGACAACGTAGAACACGTCTCTGTCCTGGCACATTTTCGTGTGCGATACTTCCCTCCGGGTCTTCGGGCCTTGCGAAGCTCCGTGTTCTGCGAGCGCTGCTACTCGCAGCTGAGAAGGACCGTGGAGCTAGCGGCGAATTCGGAGAGCTCTTCGCTGCACTGCGCCGCTCGCAAGCGGCTTCGTTCTTCGCCTTCTGCCGTCCGGCGACAGCTGAACTCCGGCGGTCAGTTGCAGCTCTGCCCAACAGCGTGTTCTCAGTTCTGCGGGCAAGCACGCCCTCTTGCCTTGGCCCCGAGAGCAAAGTCCCGAGCGAGCACTCGACTCAGTGCAATGCACCCGGAAGGACGCTCTCGCTCGTCTTTCAAGGAGCGATTCCTAACAGCACAAGCAGCAGAGGCACAAACTGCATGACGAGAAGGGACAACGTAGAACACGTCTCTGTCCTGGCACATTTCCGTGTGCCATACTTCCCTCCGGGTCTTCGGGCCTTGCGAAGCTCCGTGTACTGCGAGCGCTGCTACTCGCAGCTGAGAAGGACCGTGGAGCTAGCGGCGAATTCGGAGAGCTCTTCGCTGCACTGCGCCGCTCGCAAGCGGCTTCGTTCTTCGCCTTCTGCCGTCCGGCGACAGCTGAACTCCGGCGGTCAGTTGCAGCTCTGCCCAACAGCGTGTTCTCAGTTCTGCGGGCAAGCACGCCCTCTTGCCTTGGCCCCGGGAGCAAAGTCCCGAGCGAGCACTCGACTCAGTGCAATGCACCCGGAAGGACGCTCTCGCTCGTCTTTCAAGGAGCGATTCCTAACAGCAGAAGCAGCAGAGGCACAAACTGCATGACGAGAAGGGACAACGTAGAACACGTCTCTGTCCTGGCACATTTTCGTGTGCGATACTTCCCTCCGGGTCTTCGGGCCTTGCGAAGCTCCGTGTACTGCGAGCGCTGCTACTCGCAGCTGAGAAGGACCGTGGAGCAAGCGGCGAATTCGGAGAGCTCTTCGCTGCACTGCGCCGCTCGCAAGCGGCTTCGTTCTTCGCCTTCTGCCGTCCGGCGACAGCTGAACTCCGGCGGTCAGTTGCAGCTCTGCCCAACAGCGTGTTCTCAGTTCTGCGGGCAAGCACGCCCTCTTGCCTTGGCCCCGGGAGCAAAGTCCCGAGCGAGCACTCGACTCAGTGCAATGCACCCGGAAGGACGCTCTCGCTCGTCTTTCAAGGAGCGATTCCTAACAGCAGAAGCAGCAGAGGCACAAACTGCATGACGAGAAGGGACAACGTAGAACACGTCTCTGTCCTGGCACATTTTCGTGTGCGATACTTCCCTCCGGGTCTTCGGGCCTTGCGAAGCTCCGTGTACTGCGAGCGCTGCTACTCGCAGCTGAGAAGGACCGTGGAGCAAGCGGCGAATTCGGAGAGCTCTTCGCTGCACTGCGCCGCTCGCAAGCGGCTTCGTTCTTCGCCTTCTGCCGTCCGGCGACAGCTGAACTCCGGCGGTCAGTTGCAGCTCTGCCCAACAGCGTGTTCTCAGTTCTGCGGGCAAGCACGCCCTCTTGCCTTGGCCCCGAGAGCAAAGTCCCGAGCGAGCACTCGACTCAGTGCAATGCACCCGGAAGGACGCTCTCGCTCGTCTTTCAAGGAGCGATTCCTAACAGCACAGGCAGCAGAGGCACAAACTGCATGACGAGAAGGGACAACGTAGAACACGTCTCTGTCCTGGCACATTTCCGTGTGCCATACTTCCCTCCGGGTCTTCGGGCCTTGCGAAGCTCCGTGTACTGCGAGCGCTGCTACTCGCAGCTGAGAAGGACCGTGGAGCTAGCGGCGAATTCGGAGAGCTCTTCGCTGCACTGCGCCGCTCGCAAGCGGCTTCGTTCTTCGCCTTCTGCCGTCCGGCGACAGCTGAACTCCGGCGGTCAGTTGCAGCTCTGCCCAACAGCGTGTTCTCAGTTCTGCGGGCAAGCACGCCCTCTTGCCTTGGCCCCGAGAGCAAAGTCCCGAGCGAGCACTCGACTCAGTGCAATGCACCCGGAAGGACGCTCTCGCTCGTCTTTCAAGGAGCGATTCCTAACAGCAGAAGCAGCAGAGGCACAAACTGCATGACGAGAAGGGACAACGTAGAACACGTCTCTGTCCTGGCACATTTCCGTGTGCCATACTTCCCTCCGGGTCTTCGGGCCTTGCGAAGCTCCGTGTACTGCGAGCGCTGCTACTCGCAGCTGAGAAGGACCGTGGAGCTAGCGGCGAATTCGGAGAGCTCTTCGCTGCACTGCGCCGCTCGCAAGCGGCTTCGTTCTTCGCCTTCTGCCGTCCGGCGACAGCTGAACTCCGGCGGTCAGTTGCAGCTCTGCCCAACAGCGTGTTCTCAGTTCTGCGGGCAAGCACGCCCTCTTGCCTTGGCCCCGAGAGCAAAGTCCCGAGCGAGCACTCGACTCAGTGCAATGCACCCGGAAGGACGCTCTCGCTCGTCTTTCAAGGAGCGATTCCTAACAGCAGAAGCAGCAGAGGCACAAACTGCATGACGAGAAGGGACAACGTAGAACACGTCTCTGTCCTGGCACATTTCCGTGTGCCATACTTCCCTCCGGGTCTTCGGGCCTTGCGAAGCTCCGTGTACTGCGAGCGCTGCTACTCGCAGCTGAGAAGGACCGTGGAGCTAGCGGCGAATTCGGAGAGCTCTTCGCTGCACTGCGCCGCTCGCAAGCGTCTTCGTTCTTCGCCTTCTGCCGTCCGGCGAGAGCTGAACTCCGGCGGTCAGTTGCAGCTCTGCCCAACAGCGTGTTCTCAGTTCTGCGGGCAAGCACGCCCTCTTGCCTTGGCCCCGAGAGCAAAGTCCCGAGCGAGCACTCGACTCAGTGCAATGCACCCGGAAGGACGCTCTCGCTCGTCTTTCAAGGAGCGATTCCTAACAGCACAAGCAGCAGAGGCACAAACTGCATGACGAGAAGGGACAACGTAGATCACGTCTCTGTCCTGGCACATTTCCGTGTGCCATACTTCCCTCCGGGTCTTCGGGCCTTGCGAAGCTCCGTGTACTGCGAGCGCTGCTACTCGCAGCTGAGAAGGACCGTGGAGCTAGCGGCGAATTCGGAGAGCTCTTCGCTGCACTGCGCCGCTCGCAAGCGGCTTCGTTCTTCGCCTTCTGCCGTCCGGCGACAGCTGAACTCCGGCGGTCAGTTGCAGCTCTGCCCAACAGCGTGTTCTCAGTTCTGCGGGCAAGCACGCCCTCTTGCCTTGGCCCCGGGAGCAAAGTCCCGAGCGAGCACTCGACTCAGTGCAATGCACCCGGAAGGACGCTCTCGCTCGTCTTTCAAGGAGCGATTCCTAACAGCACAAGCAGCAGAGGCACAAACTGCATGACGAGAAGGGACAACGTAGAACACGTCTCTGTCCTGGCACATTTCCGTGTGCCATACTTCCCTCCGGGTCTTCGGGCCTTGCGAAGCTCCGTGTACTGCGAGCGCTGCTACTCGCAGCTGAGAAGGACCGTGGAGCTAGCGGCGAATTCGGAGAGCTCTTCGCTGCACTGCGCCGCTCGCAAGCGGCTTCGTTCTTCGCCTTCTGCCGTCCGGCGAGAGCTGAACTCCGGCGGTCAGTTGCAGCTCTGCCCAACAGCGTGTTCTCAGTTCTGCGGGCAAGCACGCCCTCTTGCCTTGGCCCCGAGTGCAAAGTCCCGAGCGAGCACTCGACTCAGTGCAATGCACCCGGAAGGACGCTCTCGCTCGTCTTTCAAGGAGCGATTCCTAACAGCAGAAGCAGCAGAGGCACAAACTTCATGACGAGAAGGGACAACGTAGAACACGTCTCTGTCCTGGCACATTTCCGTGTGCCATACTTCCCTCCGGGTCTTCGGGCCTTGCGAAGCTCCGTGTTCTGCGAGCGCTGCTACTCGCAGCTGAGAAGGACCGTGGAGCTAGCGGCGAATTCGGAGAGCTCTTCGCTGCACTGCGCCGCTCGCAAGCGGCTTCGTTCTTCGCCTTCTGCCGTCCGGCGAGAGCTGAACTCCGGCGGTCAGTTGCAGCTCTGCCCAACAGCGTGTTCTCAGTTCTGCGGGCAAGCACGCCCTCGTGCCTTGGCCCCGAGAGCAAAGTCCCGAGCGAGCACTCGACTCAGTGCAATGCACCCGGAAGGACGCTCTCGCTCGTCTTTCAAGGAGCGATTCCTAACAGCACAAGCAGCAGAGGCACAAACTGCATGACGAGAAGGGACAACGTAGAACACGTCTCTGTCCTGGCACATTTTCGTGTGCGATACTTCCCTCCGGGTCTTCGGGCCTTGCGAAGCTCCGTGTACTGCGAGCGCTGCTACTCGCAGCTGAGAAGGACCGTGGAGCTAGCGGCGAATTCGGAGAGCTCTTCGCTGCACTGCGCCGCTCGCAAGCGGCTTCGTTCTTCGCCTTCTGCCGTCCGGCGACAGCTGAACTCCGGCGGTCAGTTGCAGCTCTGCCCAACAGCGTGTTCTCAGTTCTGCGGGCAAGCACGCCCTCTTGCCTTGGCCCCGAGAGCAAAGTCCCGAGCGAGCACTCGACTCAGTGCAATGCACCCGGAAGGACGCTCTCGCTCGTCTTTCAAGGAGCGATTCCTAACAGCACAAGCAGCAGAGGCACAAACTGCATGACGAGAAGGGACAACGTAGAACACGTCTCTGTCCTGGCACATTTCCGTGTGCCATACTTCCCTCCGGGTCTTCGGGCCTTGCGAAGCTCCGTGTACTGCGAGCGCTGCTACTCGCAGCTGAGAAGGACCGTGGAGCTAGCGGCGAATTCGGAGAGCTCTTCGCTGCACTGCGCCGCTCGCAAGCGGCTTCGTTCTTCGCCTTCTGCCGTCCGGCGAGAGCTGAACTCCGGCGGTCAGTTGCAGCTCTGCCCAACAGCGTGTTCTCAGTTCTGCGGGCAAGCACGCCCTCTTGCCTTGGCCCCGAGAGCAAAGTCCCGAGCGAGCACTCGACTCAGTGCAATGCACCCGGAAGGACGCTCTCGCTCGTCTTTCAAGGAGCGATTCCTAACAGCAGAAGCAGCAGAGGCACAAACTGCATGACGAGAAGGGACAACGTAGAACACGTCTCTGTCCTGGCACATTTCCGTGTGCCATACTTCCCTCCGGGTCTTCGGGCCTTGCGAAGCTCCGTGTACTGCGAGCGCTGCTACTCGCAGCTGAGAAGGACCGTGGAGCTAGCGGCGAATTCGGAGAGCTCTTCGCTGCACTGCGCCGCTCGCAAGCGGCTTCGTTCTTCGCCTTCTGCCGTCCGGCGACAGCTGAACTCCGGCGGTCAGTTGCAGCTCTGCCCAACAGCGTGTTCTCAGTTCTGCGGGCAAGCACGCCCTCTTGCCTTGGCCCCGAGAGCAAAGTCCCGAGCGAGCACTCGACTCAGTGCAATGCACCCGGAAGGACGCTCTCGCTCGTCTTTCAAGGAGCGATTCCTAACAGCACAAGCAGCAGAGGCACAAACTGCATGACGAGAAGGGACAACGTAGAACACGTCTCTGTCCTGGTACATTTTCCTGTGCGATACTTCCCTCCGGGTCTTCGGTCCTTGCGAAGCTCTATGTACTGTGAGCGCTGCTACTTGCAGCTGAGAAAGACCGTGGAGCTAGCGGCGAATTCGGAGAGCGCTGAGCACGTAGTCAAGAAGCGAGACGTGTCCCTGTAACGCGGTGCTAATAGCAGCTTCCTCGCGGCGGGGGCGAGCTCCGGCCACAAGACATACTCGTCCTGGCAACGGATCTCTGTGAAGGGCGTAGGCGAAAAGCTTTCGTTTTCCATTTGAAATGCGAGAGAGGCAGACTGTTGCACGGAGCTCTGAGAACAAAGGTGCACGCCCTAGGCGGGCTTGGGCAGAAGCAGCGTTCTCTAGCTCTTGGCTGCCGGCGCACTTGTGGTTGTGTGGCGCCCTTGCAGCGGCTTCTGGCCGCCGGCAAGTGAAAGCGACTCCACGCTTAGGCGAGGGCGGTGAACGAAGCGCCACTAGTCCCGTGCTTGTGTGCACCACGTTACACGCTACTAGGAGAGGAAGGTGGTTGACTCTCGCTTGCCTTCCCAAGTGCCCTTAGCAGTCGGAAGGAGCAAGCTGAAGCACTGCTGCTTGTGCTGCTCCGTGGTTCCCTTGCAACCCGCTGGGAAAGCTTTGGCGGTCGCTTCTAGGCGCCGAGTTGCACACAGCACCACGGTAAGTGCCTCGGAGAAGGGAAATCCAGAGTGCAGCGAGGAGCTGGACGTGGCTTACGTGCAGTAAGGAGAAGGTGAACCTAGGCACTGCCTCTTCAATCTGGCCGCCTCTGCTCTGGTAGCAACTTTTGCAAGTCGGCAGAGGGAGCTGCGAGTATGTAGAACGGAGGGCAGCGAGACGCCGTGTGTTATGCGCCCTTTCAGGGCTGCTGCCAGGGTGCCACTTTAAGAACGCCTTCTTCTTCCTCGCGTCCTTCCTCCACTATAGTCTCCTGGATTCACCTGAGACTCTTCCTAGGCATCTCCCTGATCCTTTTTGCAATGAGTCTCACATCATTCTCCTGAAGAAACTGTCTGCTTATGGTTTGCATGGGTGGGCTGTTTGCTGGGTGACAAACTGGGTGATGGCCAGGCCCACAGAGTGGTAGGAAATAGAGTTCATCCAGCTGGTCCCCAAGGCTCAGTCTTGGGCCCAGTCCTGTTTAATATCTTGCTCAGTGTTCTGGACAAGGGGATAGAGTACACGCCCAGGAAGTTCACAGATGATGCAAAATTGGCTGGTAGTGTTTTTTTCTTCTGGAGGACAGCAGGCTCTGCTTCTTCTTCCTCCTGTTCTGAGGTCGCTGCTCCCTCTTCATCCCTCATTAAGTGTGCTGATTTTGTCACTTGGATGAGAAAACAAACAATTTTAGCAACAATACTAGTGGCAGGGTACAAGAAAGGAAGAGTTCACACGAATCCCCCCCCCCCCCCCCCCCCCCCCCGCCCAACAACAGAAAATACCTGATGGCTCCTCTGCCCAGCTTACTGACTACACCGGAACCCATTGTCCCCCAAAGATACTCCCTTCTCCCTGCCCCCAGCCATGATGTGAGATGGAATAGAATAACTAAGATTAAGATTCTCCCTATGGAACTCCATCATACTTCGATTCTGGGAAAAAAAATTTCTTGAAGTTCTATCATTTCAGATCATTTGAATTTGAATTTGCATACTAAAAAGTCTAGCCAGAAACTCATGACAATATTAATAGCCCATTCTAGAATGTCCGAGATGATAGACACTTCTTTCAAGAGAATGTGATACCTCACGTGACTTCTCCAGAATTTAAATGAACAGCGGGAGTAGTCTACAAGATTCTTGCTGCCATCTGGATTTCCTGGTATTTGGCTGGTCTATGTAAACCAACCAGCTATTCAGCAGAGGGAATATTAGTGTGATACTTGATGGTATGTGAGATGGAACACAGTAATTTATGGCTTTTTGCATAGTGATGAAGCTGTAAAGAAAGCTCCGTAATGCTCAGACAAGGAGGCTGCTGGACTTCAAGCAGCAAAGGCCCAAAACGAACCAGTGAAAAGGTGTCATTGAAAAAAAAAAAAAAAAGCCAGGTGGGGAGCAAAGTGATACTTAAGGGCAGTTTACTGAAAGAGGGAATCTAGTGAAAAAAAAAGTCCAAGAGTGAAGGAATAACAGAGAAAATGAAACTAAGGAAGGAAATCAATCTCAGCTAATCATTTCAGAAGCTAACAAGTTGTCATTGCAATGATGCATAAAGTGAGAAATAATAAATATGTCTGCGCCAAAATCTGAAATATGAACTTTATTGCATTCTGTCTTCCACGGAATCATACAACAGTCTGTGATTAAAGATCATCTAGTCCAACTTCCTTGCCAGGTAGATCTTACAGTAGATCAAATTGCTCAAGACTAGCCAAACTGATAAGGAGCACTCTCAATGATGGGGCATCCACAACTTCTCTGGAACACCCGTTTGAGTGTCTCACCAGCTTCACTGTAGAAAAGTTTTTCCTTTTAGCCAATCTAAACCTAGTCTCAGTTTGAAAGCATGGCCCCTTGTCCTGTCTCTGCAAACTTTCCTAAAAAGTCTTTCTCCATTTGTCTTATACCCTCTTTACATATTCAAAGGCCACAATACTGTCTCTCCAGAAACCTCTCTTCTCCAGGCTAAAAGATCCTACTTTTCACAAGAACCAGGTCATAAACTGAGATGGAAGACATCTCAGGAGATCAGATCATGCAACAGCTCAGCGTAAGAATAGCTCTGAAGTCAGATCAACTAGCTTAGGGCTGTGTCTGTTTGAATTTTGAAAATTAGCAGGACTTGAAATGCTTCAAGGAAGAGAACTCGGGGTGGCTCCAGAAACAGCCTGAGAAACTCGAACAAACTCGAAACCTCAGAAACTACCACTGCTTTCTCTCCCTCAGCCCAAGCAGTCCCAAAGAAGAAGTGTTCCCAGCAGGCTGGGATAGCACACATATACACTGCGTATACGTGACAGGCATCGCCAGCAGCCACATCCTGCTCCTTTCTGTGGCTGGCAAGAGTGAGACTGGATGTTTACATGTGGGCAACCTGGGTCCCTCCAGCAGCTCACACACTCAGCCTGCCCAGTGACCCCACTGAATTCCAGTATTAGCAGTGTGCCAAGGCCACAGCACTACTCCGCTTGCTGGCACAGACCATCACACGCCTCCTAAATCAGTCAGGACTCCCCTGGTCCCACAGCCAGCACCCCACTTGCCCTCCGCCAGGCCACTGCCATTGTTCACCAACTTCTCCACTTTGATCTTTGCTGGTGCTCTCAACACTGGCACACCCAGATGTTCTGCAGCTGTTGTCTCCTGGTGGAAAGGACTTGTAAAGCCATGTTTCCTAACAGGACTTCCACAACCTTTCAAAGCAACCTTTACTGGGGTATGAACAATCTCATTCAAATGTCAACATTTCTTTTCCCGTATGTGAAATCAGAATTTCCTTCTTCCGGGCATGCCCAAAACAAGGCACAAACTACATTGTGCCTTCTGTTTCACATGCTGACTCGTTTGTAAACAATGCTAGGAGAATACCTGTTTTGATCCAAGCTAATCTCTGGCCCTTATAGTGCTTTCGGTAGTTAGTTTTGCTTTGTTATTTACTTGATGTCCCATTGAATTGTTGAATCATAAACAGACTACCTGTCTGTATAGCAGCATAGCAGTGATGAATAAATGCAAGAGAAGGAGCAAGGTGATTGTTTGCTAGACTCTTCCTAGAAACTGAGAAATCTGTTACTTAATGCTGACCACAGCAGATGGAGGAAGCATCCTACATGATGTCAAAGCAATGAAGCTGTAATCACTTTTATGATTACAGTCAAGGCACTGCTTTTGCCACCATAAGTGGAGTGCAGGGAATCTTAAAAGACGACACTCTAACTGTTGTCCATGCTCACTGAGAAAATAATGCTTTTACAGCAGAGCAGGTCTCACCGCAGCTAAATCATGGCTTCAACTGTACACCGCCTTCAAAAAGCCCACAAAAACACAAATGAAAGGATTTGGAAGCCAAGGGAATCTCGGATTGTGACATCAGCTCACTCTGGATTCTTTCCAAATTCTCAATTCCATTTTCTTCCGAGCCAATTTTCCCACCTAACTTGAGATGTAATTTATGGATTTCCAACACATCTAGTTACCTTAGAATTAGATTGCCACTAGCCAAAAAGACAGAAACAAGCAGTTAAGTGAAGACTGAAACCATGGGTGTTTAGAACAGCAAAACTTGGGCGAAACTATTCTTAAGAAAACCAAAACTTTTAGGACTTACCCATGTATTTTTGGAGGTGGAAAAAGTTTTACATCGAAAAGTCCCTAGGGAACTCTCTTCAGTGCCTGGAGAGCCGCTGTCGCTCGCCTTTCAAGGACCTATTCGTCACAGCAGAGGCAGCAGAGCACAAGATGGCCGACGAGAAGGGGCAGTGTAGAACTCTCTGTCTGTCTGTGTCTCTACTCAGTGTAGAACGTCTCTATCCTGGCACATTTTCGAGTGCGATACTTCCCTCCGGGTCTTCGGTCCTTGCGAAGCTCTATGTACTGTGAGCGCTGCTACTCGCAGCTGAGAAAGACCGTGGAGCTAGCGGCGAATTCGGAGAGCGCTGAGCACGTAGTCAAGAAGCGAGACGTGTCCCTGCAACGCGGTGCTAATAGCAGCTTCCTCGCGGCGGGGGCGAGCTCCGGCCACAAAGCATTCTCGTCCTGGCAACGGATCTCTGTGAAGGGCGTAGGCGAAAAGCTTTCGTTTTCCATTCGAACTGCGAGAGAGGCAGACTGTTGCACGGAGCTCTGAGAACAAAGATGCACGCCCTAGGCGGGCTTGGGCAGAAGCAGCGTTCTCGAGCTCTTGGCTGCCGGCACACTGCTGGCTGTGTGGCGCCCTTGCAGCGGCTTCTGGCCGCCGGCAAGTGAAAGCAGCGCCAGGCGTGGGCGAGGGTGGTGAACGAAGCAGCACTCGTCCCGTGCTTGTGTGCACCACGTTACAGGCTACTAGGAGAGGAAGGTGGTTGACTCTCGCTTGCCCTCCCAAGTGCCCTTAGCAGTCGGAAGGAGCAAGCTGAAGCACTGCTGGTTGTGCTGCTCCGTGGTTCCCTTGCAGCCCGCTGTGAAAGCATTGGCGGTCACTTCTAGGCGCCGAGTTGCACACAGCACCACGGTAAGTGCCGCGGAGAAGGGAAATCCAGAGTGCAGCGAGGAGCTGGACGTAGCTTACGCGCAGTAAGGAGAAGGTGAACCTAGGCACTGCCTCTTCAATCTGGCCGCCTCTGCTCCGGTAACAACTTTCGCAAGTCGGCAGAGGGAGCTGCGAGTGTGTAGAACGGAGGGCAGCGAGACGCCGTGTGTTATGTGCCCTTTCAGGGCTACTGCCAGGGGGCTAGTTTAAGTACGCTTTTTTCTTCCTCGCGTCCTTCTCGCTTCGCTCTAGCTGCATGGAGTACAGTACAGCGAAGGAGTGAGGACGGGCACTGCCGCAGCTTTTACCCTGGCGTGCAACGGCTGTGTGCTGCTTTTCCAAGCAGTAAGACCACTGAGAAGTGAAAGCGATAGCGAAGGAGCTCTTTGACTGCTCCTGTGCTCTTCGCTGCACTCCGCCGCTCGCAAGCGGCTTCGTTCTTCGCCTTCTGCCGTCCGGCGAGAGCTGAACTCCGGCGGTCAGTTGCAGCTCTGCCCAACAGCGTGTTCTCAGTTCTGCGGGCAAGCACGCCCTCTTGCCTTGGCCCCGGGAGCAAAGTCCCGAGCGAGCACTCGACTCAGTGCAATGCACCCGGAAGGACGCTCTCGCTCGTCTTTCAAGGAGCGATTCCTAACAGCAGAAGCAGCAGAGGCACAAACTGCATGACGAGAAGGGACAACGTAGAACACGTCTCTGTCCTGGCACATTTTCGTGTGCGATACTTCCCTCCGGGTCTTCGGGCCTTGCGAAGCTCCGTGTACTGCGAGCGCTGCTACTCGCAGCTGAGAAGGACCGTGGAGCTAGCGGCGAATTCGGAGAGCTCTTCGCTGCACTGCGCCGCTCGCAAGCGGCTTCGTTCTTCGCCTTCTGCCGTCCGGCGAGAGCTGAACTCCGGCGGTCAGTTGCAGCTCTGCCCAACAGCGTGTTCTCAGTTCTGCGGGCAAGCACGCCCTCTTGCCTTGGCCCCGGGAGCAAAGTCCCGAGCGAGCACTCGACTCAGTGCAATGCACCCGGAAGGACGCTCTCGCTCGTCTTTCAAGGAGCGATTCCTAACAGCAGAAGCAGCAGAGGCACAAACTGCATGACGAGAAGGGACAACGTAGAACACGTCTCTGTCCTGGCACATTTTCGTGTGCGATACTTCCCTCCGGGTCTTCGGGCCTTGCGAAGCTCCGTGTACTGCGAGCGCTGCTACTCGCAGCTGAGAAGGACCGTGGAGCTAGCGGCGAATTCGGAGAGCTCTTCGCTGCACTGCGCCGCTCGCAAGCGGCTTCGTTCTTCGCCTTCTGCCGTCCGGCGAGAGCTGAACTCCGGCGGTCAGTTGCAGCTCTGCCCAACAGCGTGTTCTCAGTTCTGCGGGCAAGCACGCCCTCTTGCCTTGGCCCCGAGAGCAAAGTCCCGAGCGAGCACTCGACTCAGTGCAATGCACCCGGAAGGACGCTCTCGCTCGTCTTTCAAGGAGCGATTCCTAACAGCAGAAGCAGCAGAGGCACAAACTGCATGACGAGAAGGGACAACGTAGAACACGTCTCTGTCCTGGCACATTTTCGTGTGCGATACTTCCCTCCGGGTCTTCGGGCCTTGCGAAGCTCCGTGTACTGCGAGCGCTGCTACTCGCAGCTGAGAAGGACCGTGGAGCTAGCGGCGAATTCGGAGAGCTCTTCGCTGCACTGCGCCGCTCGCAAGCGGCTTCGTTCTTCGCCTTCTGCCGTCCGGCGACAGCTGAACTCCGGCGGTCAGTTGCAGCTCTGCCCAACAGCGTGTTCTCAGTTCTGCGGGCAAGCACGCCCTCTTGCCTTGGCCCCGAGAGCAAAGTCCCGAGCGAGCACTCGACTCAGTGCAATGCACCCGGAAGGACGCTCTCGCTCGTCTTTCAAGGAGCGATTCCTAACAGCACAAGCAGCAGAGGCACAAACTGCATGACGAGAAGGGACAACGTAGAACACGTCTCTGTCCTGGCACATTTCCGTGTGCCATACTTCCCTCCGGGTCTTCGGGCCTTGCGAAGCTCCGTGTACTGCGAGCGCTGCTACTCGCAGCTGAGAAGGACCGTGGAGCAAGCGGCGAATTCGGAGAGCTCTTCGCTGCACTGCGCCGCTCGCAAGCGGCTTCGTTCTTCGCCTTCTGCCGTCCGGCGAGAGCTGAACTCCGGCGGTCAGTTGCAGCTCTGCCCAACAGCGTGTTCTCAGTTCTGCGGGCAAGCACGCCCTCTTGCCTTGGCCCCGGGAGCAAAGTCCCGAGCGAGCACTCGACTCAGTGCAATGCACCCGGAAGGACGCTCTCGCTCGTCTTTCAAGGAGCGATTCCTAACAGCACAAGCAGCAGAGGCACAAACTGCATGACGAGAAGGGACAACGTAGAACACGTCTCTGTCCTGGCACATTTTCGTGTGCGATACTTCCCTCCGGGTCTTCGGGCCTTGCGAAGCTCCGTGTACTGCGAGCGCTGCTACTCGCAGCTGAGAAGGACCGTGGAGCTAGCGGCGAATTCGGAGAGCTCTTCGCTGCACTGCGCCGCTCGCAAGCGGCTTCGTTCTTCGCCTTCTGCCGTCCGGCGACAGCTGAACTCCGGCGGTCAGTTGCAGCTCTGCCCAACAGCGTGTTCTCAGTTCTGCGGGCAAGCACGCCCTCTTGCCTTGGCCCCGAGAGCAAAGTCCCGAGCGAGCACTCGACTCAGTGCAATGCACCCGGAAGGACGCTCTCGCTCGTCTTTCAAGGAGCGTTTCCTAACAGCACAAGCAGCAGAGGCACAAACTGCATGACGAGAAGGGACAACGTAGAACACGTCTCTGTCCTGGCACATTTTCGTGTGCGATACTTCCCTCCGGGTCTTCGGGCCTTGCGAAGCCCTGTGTACTGCGAGCGCTGCTACTCGCAGCTGAGAAGGACCGTGGAGCTAGCGGCGAATTCGGAGAGCTCTTCGCTGCACTGCGCCGCTCGCAAGCGGCTTCGTTCTTCGCCTTCTGCCGTCCGGCGACAGCTGAACTCCGGCGGTCAGTTGCAGCTCTGCCCAACAGCGTGTTCTCAGTTCTGCGGGCAAGCACGCCCTCTTGCCTTGGCCCCGAGAGCAAAGTCCCGAGCGAGCACTCGACTCAGTGCAATGCACCCGGAAGGACGCTCTCGCTCGTCTTTCAAGGAGCGATTCCTAACAGCAGAAGCAGCAGAGGCACAAACTGCATGACGAGAAGGGACAACGTAGAACACGTCTCTGTCCTGGCACATTTCCGTGTGCGATACTTCCCTCCGGGTCTTCGGGCCTTGCGAAGCTCCGTGTACTGCGAGCGCTGCTACTCGCAGCTGAGAAGGACCGTGGAGCTAGCGGCGAATTCGGAGAGCTCTTCGCTGCACTGCGCCGCTCGCAAGCGGCTTCGTTCTTCGCCTTCTGCCGTCCGGAGAGAGCTGAACTCCGGCGATCAGTTTCAGCTCTGCCCAACAGCGTGTTCTCAGTTCCGCGGGCAAGCACGCCCTCTTGCCTTGGCTCCGAGTGCAAAGTCCCGAGCGAGCACTCGACTCAGTGCAATGCACCCAGAAAGACGCTCTCGATCGTCTTTCAAGGAGCGATTCCTAACAGCAGAAGCAGCAGAGGCACAAACTGGATGACGTGAAGGGACAATGTAGAACACGTCTCTGTCCCGGCACATTTTCGTGTGCGATACTTCCCTCCGGGTCTTCGGTCCTTGCGAAGCTCTCTGTACTGCGAGCGCTGCTACTTGCAGCTGAGAAGGACCGTGGAGCTAGCGGCGAATTCGGAGAGCTCTTCGCTGCACTGCGCCGCTCGCAAGCGGCTTCGTTCTTCGCCTTCTGCCGTCCGGCGACAGCTGAACTCCGGCGGTCAGTTGCAGCTCTGCCCAACAGCGTGTTCTCAGTTCTGCGGGCAAGCACGCCCTCTTGCCTTGGCCCCGAGAGCAAAGTCCCGAGCGAGCACTCGACTCAGTGCAATGCACCCGGAAGGACGCTCTCGCTCGTCTTTCAAGGAGCGATTCCTAACAGCACAAGCAGCAGAGGCACAAACTGCATGACGAGAAGGGACAACGTAGAACACGTCTCTGTCCTGGTACATTTTCCTGTGCGATACTTCCCTCCGGGTCTTCGGTCCTTGCGAAGCTCTATGTACTGTGAGCGCTGCTACTTGCAGCTGAGAAAGACCGTGGAGCTAGCGGCGAATTCGGAGAGCGCTGAGCACGTAGTCAAGAAGCGAGACGTGTCCCTGTAACGCGGTGCTAATAGCAGCTTCCTCGCGGCGGGGGCGAGCTCCGGCCACAAGACATACTCGTCCTGGCAACGGATCTCTGTGAAGGGCGTAGGCGAAAAGCTTTCGTTTTCCATTTGAAATGCGAGAGAGGCAGACTGTTGCACGGAGCTCTGAGAACAAAGGTGCACGCCCTAGGCGGGCTTGGGCAGAAGCAGCGTTCTCTAGCTCTTGGCTGCCGGCGCACTTGTGGTTGTGTGGCGCCCTTGCAGCGGCTTCTGGCCGCCGGCAAGTGAAAGCGACTCCACGCTTAGGCGAGGGCGGTGAACGAAGCGCCACTAGTCCCGTGCTTGTGTGCACCACGTTACACGCTACTAGGAGAGGAAGGTGGTTGACTCTCGCTTGCCTTCCCAAGTGCCCTTAGCAGTCGGAAGGAGCAAGCTGAAGCACTGCTGCTTGTGCTGCTCCGTGGTTCCCTTGCAACCCGCTGGGAAAGCTTTGGCGGTCGCTTCTAGGCGCCGAGTTGCACACAGCACCACGGTAAGTGCCTCGGAGAAGGGAAATCCAGAGTGCAGCGAGGAGCTGGACGTGGCTTACGTGCAGTAAGGAGAAGGTGAACCTAGGCACTGCCTCTTCAATCTGGCCGCCTCTGCTCTGGTAGCAACTTTTGCAAGTCGGCAGAGGGAGCTGCGAGTATGTAGAACGGAGGGCAGCGAGACGCCGTGTGTTATGCGCCTTTCAGGGCTGCTGCCAGGGTGCCACTTTAAGAACGCCTTCTTCTTCCTCGCGTCCTTCCTCCACTATAGTCTCCTGGATTCACCTGAGACTCTTCCTAGGCATCTCCCTGATCCTTTTTGCAATGAGTCTCACATCATTCTCCTGAAGAAACTGTCTGCTTATGGTTTGCATGGGTGGGCTGTTTGCTGGGTGACAAACTGGGTGATGGCCAGGCCACAGAGTGGTAGGAAATAGAGTTCATCCAGCTGGTCCCCAAGGCTCAGTCTTGGGCCCAGTCCTGTTTAATATCTTGCTCAGTGTTCTGGACAAGGGGATAGAGTACACGCCCAGGAAGTTCACAGATGATGCAAAATTGGCTA